>NW_007258933.1:350589-399408 GCF_000164805.1 Carlito syrichta | reverse complement strand
AAAAAAATATATATATATATATATATAAAAATTGGAGGGGTCAGGAAGATGGTGGCCGATCCAGTCAGAATATGTGAGTCCTGATGTGAGAGAGTGAGTGTATAGAATATTTTGTGTACATGCTGGTGAGTGAGTGGGCATGTGAATGATTGACTGGGTGAGGACTAGGGAGCTAGCAGTCAGGGCTCTCCTGGTGCAGCGGCTGGTGCCGCAGCTGCTGGGCTTGGACCCTAGCAATTCCCAGGACACAGAAGCTGAGCACAATTACTTTTTAAAAAATCAACAAAACCCTTCCTGGGAAGAAAATGCTGGGAGACATTGACTAAGTGGGGGCTCATGAGCAAGCGGCCAGGGCCCTCTTGGTGAAGCAGCAGGTGCTGCAGCTTCTCTGCTTGGTCCCTAGCAATTCCCAGGTCACAGAAGACCAGAGACTTTTCTTTTTAAACAGAAAAAGGTTTTCCTGTGAAGAAGCAGCAGGAGAGACTACTGGCTCCAGGCTCTGCCTTACCAATGAAGCAGGAGAGACTGCCAGCTCCAGGCTTTGCCTCACCACTTCAGTGCCTGGCCGGACATTGGCAGCAATGGCTGTGGAGGGAGCCCAGAGACAGAGTCCCACAGGAGAAGACGAAAGAGGCACCCTGCCAACATCTTGAAAACGAGGCAGGAGAGTGCTCCTACTTGCTCACCATGGAGCAACAGACCCGATCTCTGTGATGGCAGAGTAACTACTCAGAGGTTGATCATGACCCAGAGGGAATATCCTGAAAGCACAAACTTCAGAGGTACTTGACAAGTGCTGAGTCTCAGGCACCCCACCCCGCTACCCTGATCCAGCCGTGGGACAAAGGGTGTGGCCAGAAAAGGATGAAGAAGAACTCCAAAGAGATGAGTGGTGAGTCCAGGGCTGACCCAACCCTGTCCTCCCCAGGAGTCCTCTGAACATCAGACCCACAAAACTGGGGCACGACTGAGAGGGACAAACCAGGCAGAGCCTGGATGTCAGTAGCAATAAGAGAACTTCATTCCAGGATAGGCTTGTCTGGGGCACCCCCATGAATAGCGAGTACATAACTGGGGAAGAGACAATCCCACACCTCTCCACTGGAGGGGATCTCGACCATATGAGAATGGGAGGGGAGGACTGCGGCCCCACCCATCCCCATAGCCCCTCCTCCTTCCCTGCTCTAGACACTGGGGAGAGAGTGAAAGAGGTGGAAGCTCTGCAGTAGACAGCAAAGCAGATGAGAGGAACAATTGCAGAGCCTGCCACAAGAGGGCAGGGTTTTTTCCCCCTTTGTTTAATTTTGAAAATTTTTTTGCCTTTTTGTTAGCTCATCTATTTTTAAAATATTTTTCCTTTGTCGTGAATGTGTATGTGAGGGTTTGATCTGCATCCCCTCCTTTATTTTTCTTTTTCTTTCTTCTTTTGTTTTTTTGTTTTCTGTTTATATGTGTATGTGAATGATTGAGTTCCTCTTTCAGTTTTTTTGCTGTTGTTGGTTTGCTTTTGCTCTTTTGTTGTTCTATTTTTTATTTTTATCTTATTTTTTTAGTTTAAGGTGTGTGTGTCAATATACGGGTGAGGGTTCAATCTGAATTCCTTTGTTTTGTTGGGTTGTTTTGTTGTTGTTGTTCTGGTCTTTCTCTTTTTCTTCTCCATTAATTTTGTGCTAAGCGTGTGTGTGTGTGTGTGTGTGTGTGTGTGTTTAGTTTTCCTGGTTTTTTGTTGTTGTTGCTTGTTTTGTTTCATTTTGTTATTCCAGTTTGTTTTGTGCTGTGTTTATATGTCTGGGTGTGTGTGTCTTCAATTGTTTTTTACTTTGGTTTCTGCCTTTATTATTGTGTGCTTTTTTAAAAAATTCTTATTTCATTCTATTTTTTCTGTGCTTCTCGTTGCTTTCACTGTATCTTGTACTCAGGGGATACACACACATACCCATTGCACCATCATATAGAGTGGTAATGGGGAGTGAATCTCAGGGAACACATACCACAATCAGTGAACACTGTAATTTTCAAGTAGTTTCTGAATTCTAGCTCTTATCTCCTACCTTATTCAACTTTCAAAGCTACAAGAGACAGCAAAGCTTCCAACCCACTGTCCTGTTTCAAAATAGAACGAATCCAGAGCCCAGATCAGTGAAGAATGGAGGACTGAGCAAACATCAGAAGGGAAGGCCTCTCCCACTGACACTGAATAACAAAACTGAAGAGAAAAGCAAGAGATTGGTCACAAATGAGGAAAAACCAAAAGAAGACCACAGGTAATTTCAAGTGTAACAAAGAGAAAACTCCTGAAAAATCAGACCTCGGGACCCAAACAATGGATGTCACCAATGACTGGCCCCAGAATACAACAGGGAATAGGAAATGGATGGAAAGAGTAAATAAGACTCAAGAAAGACAAGGTGCAACACTGAAAGAACTTTTAACAGAGATTTTGGCAATTAAAAATTTCATCCAGGAAATAAATAACAAGATGACAAGCATGGAAAGCAGACTCTCAGAACTTAAAGAACAGAACATGAAATTAACCTGATCTGTAAAAAACATAGAAAGAAAACTCAGAAAGAAAGAACAAAACCTACAAGAGATATGTAATTAAATCAAGAGGCTGAATCTATGCCTGATTGGTATCCCAGAAGAAGAAAGGGAAATGGAGAACACCTTGGAGCAAGTATTCCAGGGGGTAATCCAAGAAAACTTTCCCCATCTCACCAGAGCTGTGACCAGCCAAACACAAGAGATACAGTGAATCCCCACATCAAATCAGAAGGCCAACCACTAGACTCATAGCAATTCACCTACACAAAGTAGAAAAAAAGAAGAAAAAACCCTAAAGGCAACAAGAGAGAAAGGTCAGACTGAAAACTGGGGAAAACCAATCAGAATAGCAGCAGACCTATCGGCAGAAACACTACAAGCAAGAAAGGAGTGGAGTCCAATATTCAAAGTTCTCAAAGATAAACAATTTCAACCAAGGATTTCCTACCCATCCAAGCTCAGCTTCATCAGTGATAGAGAATTAAAATCTTTCCCAGACATCCAATTCCTAAGAGATTATGCAGCTTCCAGACGAGCTCTACAGGAGACATTTAAAAAGGTATTAAGCACAGAAGAAAGTAAAAAATGAATGACCACACACTTTGAAGAGAACAGCGGAGCACAGAATCAACAGAGAATAGAGCACAACAAACTAAAACACACACATACATTAACCCCAAAGCCAAAAGAAAACAAGCTGAAAAAGCTTTAGATAAAATCCAGCATCCTTTCTTGATAAAAAACCCTCAAACGTCTAGGTACAGAAAGAACATAACTCAAAATAGTAAGTGCCATCTATGATAAACCCACAGCTAACATATTGCTAAATGGACAGAAACTGGAAACATTTCTCCTAAAAACAGGAAAAAGACAAGGCTGCCCACTCTCACCCCTCTTCTTCAACATTGTGTTGGAAGTCCTAGCTAAGGCAACTAGACAAGAGAAGGAAATCAGAGGTATCCAGTTAGGAAAAGAGGAAGACAAGTTATCCTTCTTTGCTGACGATATGATCCTATACCTTGATATCCAAAAGAATCTGTTAAACACCTGCTTACACTGATAAAGGAATTTAGCAAAGTCCCGGGGTACAAAATAAATGTGCAAAAGACAGTTGCATTCTTATAAACTAACAAAAAGCAGTCAGAGAACCAAATAAAAAGCACAATTCCATTCACAATAACCACACACACACACACACACACAAAGAAATACCTCAGTATCTTCCTAACTAGAGAAGTGAAAGCCCTTTACAATGAGAACTACAAAACACTGCTCAAAGAAATTCAAGAAGACACAAACAAATGGAAAAATATTCCGTGCTCATGGATTGGAAGAATCAACATTAAGATGTCCTGCCTACCAAAGGCAATCTACAGATTCAGTGCAATGTCCATTAAATTACCAACAGCATTCTTCTCAGACCTGGAAATGACGATACAGAAATTCATATGGAAACATAAAGACCACAATAATCAAAACAATCCTTAGCAAAAGAAACAAAGCAAAAGGTATCACACTTCCAGACTTCAAACTTTACTATAAGCCTACAGTAATCAAAACAGCCTGGTGTTGGTACAAGAACAGACATAAAAACCAACAGAACAGGATAGAGATTCCATAAGCAAAGCCTCAATTTCTCCAACTCCTCTTTGACAAAGCCTCCAACAACCACTGGGGAGAGGAGAACCTATTCAGTAAATGGTGCTGGGAAAACTGACTGCTCACATGCAGAAGACTGAATCAGGACCCCTATCTAACACCATACACAAAAATTAACTCTAAATGGATCAAAGGTCTAAACGTAAAACCTCAAACAATAAGAATCTTGGAAAACTCAGGAGACACCATTATGGAAATTGGAACTGGTAACTATTCCTGATCAGAATCCTAAGTGCCCATGCCATAAGAAATAAGATAGACAAGTGGGACCTCATCAAACTGATGAGCTTCTGCAAAGCAAAAGAAACCATCAAGAGAGCAGGGAGACAGCCCACAGAATGGGAAAAAAATATTTGCCAATTGTATATCTGACAAAGGTCTAACATCTAGGATGTACAAGAAACTCAAACGCGCCGAAAAGAAAAAGACAAACAGCCCCATTTTAAAGTGGGCCAAAGACATGAATAGACACTTCTCAAAAGAAGAGATATGGGCAGCCAACAGACAGATGAAAAAGTGCTCAACCTCACTCATTATCAGAGAAATGCAAATCAAAACCACATTGAGATACCACCTAATCCCAGTAAGAATGGCCATCATTAATAAAACAAACAATAGCAGATGCTGGAAAGGATTTGGAGAAATGGAATGCTTCTACACTGCCGGTGGGAATGCAAACTAGTGCAACCTACTTCTCAAAAGAAGATATACAGGCAGCCAACAGACACATAAAAAAGTGCTCAGCCTCACTCATCATCAGAGAAATGCAAATCAAATCCACATTGAGATACCACCTAACCCCAGTAAGAATGGACATCATTAATAAAAAGGAATGCTTCTACACTGCTGGTGGGAATGTAAACTAGTACAACCTCTTTGGAAGACAGTGTAGCAATTTCTGAAAGAACTAGAAACTGATCTTCCATTTGACCCAGCAATAGCCTTACTGGGAATATGCCTGGAGGAACTCAAATCATTCTACCAAAAAAGATACCTTCACACACATGTTTGTTGCAGCTCTATTCACAATCGCAAAAACATGGAAACAACCATGCTGACCATCGAAGCTGGACTGGATTAAAAAATGTGGTACATATACACAATGGAATATTATGCAGCCATAAAGAAGGACAAACATATAGACTTGAATGGATTTAGAATCTATCATACTCAGTGATCTATCACAGAAACAAAGAACAGAGTACCATACGTTCTCAGTCACAGGCGACCTTGAACAATTATCATGGTGCTGTGAGAGAGGGGTTGGCAATGGTGGGAAACTGCCAGAAGAGGGGGAGTAGGATTGACAGATGAGGGAAACTGCTAGGGGAGGATGAGGGAGAACCTCACCAACAAGGGTACCTGCATGGTGAACATCTATATACCTAACCCTGAATGGTGCCCCACATCTTTAAAATAAATAAATAATTAGATCAGCAACAACAAAAAAAATCAATCATAAACCAAAAGGTGGTTTAAATCCAGCTACATTAAAATTAAGAACTTCTATTTTTATATAGATTGAAATGTTTTATCACAAAATATTTTTAATGCAAAAGCATCTATTAATCAAAAAACACAATGATGGCAGTAAAAAGTAGACCATAAATTAAATGACATGTTTCATTTAATTCAGTGAATTAAATGCTAAAGTGTTAACATATACATCAACAACTTTCCTGAATCAATCAAGAAAAAGACAAACAATCCAAAAGAAAATAGGTTAAAGATAGAGAGCACTATCATAAAGAGAAAAAAATTGATTATAAGCAAATGTTCAATTGCATTAGTAATTTTCAAAGATGCCTATTGAAACCACAATAAGAAAGCTTTCCACATCCACCCAGTTAGTAAAAATTGAAAAATTGGACACCAATTATTGGCAGGGGTGTGGTGCATCTGTGACTCTATACCCACTGCTGGTAGAAGGGAAAATTACTGAAATAATTTTGGAAAACAATTTGGCATTACTTAATAAGGTTAAATATATACATGCCCTATAGCCCAGAAATTGTTCTCCTAAAGCTATATCTTAAATAACCCATATATATAGGCACCAAAAGGCATGTCTAAGATTGTTCATGACAATATTGTTTATAGCAGGGTTCAGCAAACTGTTTCTGAAAAGGGCCAAGTGGTAAATATTTTATTCTTGTGGGTCACCAAGCAACTACTCAGCTCTGCCATTATAGCAGGAAAGCAGTCATTTGATAATACATAAACAATTAACATGACTACGTTCCAGTAAAACTTTTGTTACAAATACTGAAATTTGAATTTCATATATTTACACACCATGAAATAGTATACTTCTTTTTTATGTTTTCAAACACTTAAAAATATAAAACTATTCTTTTATGTCGCAGGACATACAGAAGCATTGGGGCCATGGAATATTTTTTCCCAACCTCTGTTTTATAATACAAAAAAAAAAAGAAACAATTCAGAGTCCCTCAACAGACAAAGAGCTAAATAAATTATGATGTATAAACAATGGATACTATACAGTGGAGAAAATGAATGAAATTCACACATCAGCATAAATGAAAAGAAAAGGCTTGGCAAAAGAAATAAGCCAAAAAAAGACTACTATGTTAGTCCAAGTCCTCTGAGAAGCAGACACCAAGATGGAATTAAATGTGTAAGGGTTTTATTTGGGGGAAAATACCCAGACTGCTTTGCAAGTCTGAACCCAACAAAAAAAAGAGGAAGAAAAGATTGGGTGGAAACATCCTAGACTGCCATGCAGCCCAAGAAAGGTTACACAGGGAGTCCTTGAGCCAGTGTGACCCACAAGGAGCCCGTCTCCCAAGAACAAATCTGCTTTGGTATCCTCACCACAATGAGTCACCACCAGTGAACAGCATGTGAGAGACATGGTCTTGGCACTAATACCATGGATTTCGGAGTTTAGCAGCTAAGCTTTTGGTCAATTATGATCCCTTGTAGAAGGAAATCTGTGAGGCACATTGTCATGGCCACCATAAGCACACACAATATACCACCCACTCATATCAAGTTCTAAAACAGGCAAAACCGAACACTGTTTTATTTGTTGATTTGTACATAGGGTACTGAAACACAGAGATAAGCAAAAAAAGGTTCAACATGAAATTGGGTTGGTGGTTTACTCTGTAGGGGAGGGTCAGGAAAGTGAGGGAGGAATTTCACCCCATAGCTCAGCATTAAAGCACTGGAAATATCTTCTTAAACTGGAGAGAGGGTACATGAATGTACATTTTATTATTATTCACTGATAGAGTTTGGATGCTGTCTACTCCAAATCTCATGTTGAAATGTGATCGCCAATGTTGGAGGTGGGGCCTTGTGGGAGGTGTTTAGGTCATGGGGGACGAGAGAATTCTTCCTCTATTAGTTCACGTGAGAGCTGGTTGCTTAAAAGAACTTGGCATACCGCCCTTCTTTCTCTTGCTCCCACTTTCGCCATGTGACACTCCTGCTCCCCTTACCTTTTGTCAGGAGTAAAAGCTTCCTGAGGTTACACCGGAAGCCAAGCAGATACTGGCACCATGCAGAACCATGAGCCAAAATAAACTTCTTTTCTTATAAATTACACAGCTTCAGGTATTCCTTTCTGGCAATGAAAAATGGACTGATACATTCACCAAGTTGTACATAGATATTTTATGTAGTTTTTTGTATGCATGACATATTGTCCAATACTTTTTATTGAAAAATATCTTTTGCATATCTAAGGAGCAGGATGTGTAAATATTCAGCCATGCTACGAGTATAATGGCTATGTGTTTGGATGTTGTAAACTTCAGAGATTATGTATATAGAATAACCTCATTGAAGCTCAGTAAATAATGGCTTCTTTCCCACTTTCCCTCATGTGAAAGTCTTCAGAACTCGTCTGTATTTCAAGTTCTAGGAAATGGTTCTCTGGTTTTACTGAGGAAATCAGTCAATGGAATCAAATCACCACCCAAAGGGATCTCAAAGAACAGCCTCTTAATTTGTCTCCTTCCTCTCATCACTGTAAATGTGGCCAGCACAGCATGGTTCTACCATGGTACCAATCACTACTCATGGTATAACAGAATCCAACAAAGATAGATCAGCCTCCTTTGGTAAAATACTCAATGGATATGTGAATCTGGCCTGTTCCAATACTAACTTCCTCCAAAATTTAGAAGACATGTACTCTGTAGTCTCACAATGCTTTATAGTCCCCACCAGCTTAACTCATTGTAATTGTCACTAAGTGGCTCTGGAATGGGTTGAGAAAGAAATCAATATAGAAACCTGATAATGTTGAGGCAGAATTTTCCATTCTTAGCTCATTATTATTCATCAGTAATTGAGTTTAAATTTTAACAGATGCCATTTTTGCCACTATTGCAAATTTTTTTTGACCTGCAGATATATACTATAGTAAAATATTTCTAAGTTCAAATTATCATTGCATTCCTGGAATGTTAATTTGGCCTTGAATTCATCTTCATTTAATAGAATGCTGGTCTCAATTTGCTAGTGTTGTATTCAAGGCTTTTTAGTTTCATAATTCAAATTGGACTATAATTTTTTACATAGAGAGTATTTGTGTCAATTGTGTTAATAAGGTTATTTATGGGTGAGTAAGGAAACTTTTCATAAATTTCCTTGCTCTGTTTCTTGTACAATTGAAAGAACCTAACCAAAAAAAATTATCCATCTAGCTCACGTCCTTTTTTAAACATAAGTTTTGACCCATCTCTGGAAATAGGTCCTTAGTTATTCCATCTTTGGAATAAAAGAGGTTTTCTAAATCTAAGGTAAAGTTTTATAAATGTTATTTTCCTTAAAATTAGTCCATATTTTGAGATGCTCACATTTATTTCAATTATACAGAAAACTTTCTTTTTCTTTTCTTTCTCCCCTTGCCTCATCAAAAAATAAATAAATAAAAGAGGGATTTGATTGATTCCTTGATAATTTCCATAGTTTATTTTCTTTTCATTGTTAATGTTTGGCTTAATATCATTCTCTCCTTTTGTTTTCATCAGATTTTATTTGTCTTTTTTTTGTAACTTGGATTGAATTTTTGTCCAATTTCATTTAATTCTCAAATCCTATCATTTACTTTTTTTTAAAATCAGAGATATAGCTTTTCGTCAATACTTTTATAGCACCAGTAGTCTGATATGGAGAACTTGCACAGTCATCGTTTCCTAAAATTTTATTTATTTATTTATTTTTTTTTTTTTTTTTTTTTTTTTTGAGTTGGAGTCTCACTCTGTCACCCAGACTGGAGTGCAGTGGCCGCTCCCGGCCACCACAGCCTCAACCTGCTGGGCTCCGGCGATCGTTCCGCCTCAGCCTTCCGAGTAGCTGGAATTATAGGCATGCGCTACCACGCCCGGCTGAATTTTTTATTTATTGTAGAGATGAGGTCTCGCTGCCCAGGCGGGTCTCGAACCCGCGGGCTCAGGCAATTCACTCACCTCAGGTTCCCAAAGGCGCGGGATTACAGGCTGAGCCACCGAGCCCGGCATTTTCCTAAAACATTTTAAATCACAAGTTTAAGTTGAGAATTTTTTTATGGGATTTTAATTTTTTTCTTCATGTAGTTGGGTTTGCAATCACAGAAAATGGACATATAATTTCTCCCATTTGAAATAAATTAAGATTTTCTTTGTGATATAATCACATATCGTAGCTGTTATATGAACTTCAACAAGGAGTATTCGACTATTTGCAAGGTGCAAATTTCAACACTTTGTTTAATTAAGCTTAGTAGTGTTATTATCCAGATTCTGTATATTCTGAGTTAGGCTGCATTATCTTTCAGAGATGTAGGAAACTATGCTAAAGTCTTTTTTTTTCTTCTTCTTTTTTCTTTTTTTTTGAGTTGGAATCTCACTTCATCTCCCAGGCCGGAGTGCAGTGGCACACTCACCACCACCCCAACGTCAACTTGCTGGGCTCCAGCAATCCTTCCACCTCAGCCTTCCAAGTAGCCAGAACTACAGGAGCGTGCTACCATGCCCAGCTAATTTTTTATTTATTGTAGAGACAAGGTCTCGCCTAGTTGCCCAGGCTGGTCTCGAACCCATGGTAATCCACTCACCTCGGTCTCCCCAAGTGCTGGAATTATAGACTGAGCCACCGAGTCCAGCCTATGCTAAAGTCTTTATCTTCTTCTAGGCTTCACAATTTTCTCTTCTTGTGTACCTGACATAAACATCTTTTATGGTATACGCCAATGACCTGATATTCATTGCATGAATATTCCTGATCATTATGTCTGCAGTCCCCCTGTACTTTTTATCAAATAACATGACTTTCCTTCACTTTTAAAGTTTTTATACTTTAAATTCTTAATTATATATTATTATATACAGGAGTCTTTTCTTTGTTATTTTTGGTTTTTGACTTGTTTGCCTGCACATATTAGCCCAATATTTTGGCTTTAATCTTCCTGTTTTCTTCTTTGCTTAGATAGCTGTGTCCTTCACAAATAACACATAAGATTTTGTTTGCTATTTTCTTCCCACACTAAGACTGATTTTCTTTTATTTGAATATCTTAACCTATATGCTTACTGCCATGCATAATATGTTTGATCTTATTTAGATTCAACTTATTTCACACCTTTGGGTTTGAGAGAAATTTTTATTGTTTTTCATGTTTTCTTATAGTCTCAAATCTTGTTTTATTTATTTGGTTCTCTGTGGTGATATGAAAATTGCCAGTTTTAAAAATGAATATTAGTGATTTTTCTTGAGTCTTGTGTTAAGACTTGAAAAGTCTTAAACTTAAGTGTTATAATTCAAACTTGAAAATCATATTTAAAAATATATTTCGCTAATGCTCAAAATAAAAAATTATCATATCTAGCTCCTCTGTAGGATAACACATTTAACTCACTTCTCTAAGACTCTTGCCTGCCCTCTTTCCAGTTTTGTTAATTATATTTGGAATTTTTAGAAATATTATTATAATAAAATTATAATGTTTACATTATATTTATTCTATTTGCACTTAGTTTACAGAGTCATATATAGAAAACAATTTAATTTAACTATTTTAATTTTACCAGTCAATACTTTAATACTGCAGCAACTCCATTTTTACTTATTTTGATTCATTCCTTCACAAATTAAATACTTTGTGGAATAATATCTCTGAGAGAAAGTTCATAGGTATATTACCTTCTGGGGCCTTTCAGATTCCCTTAACTCTCCTCTCCCCTGAAAAAAGAAAAGTTCTCATGGATGTCCTTGCCTGTGAATAATTTTGCTAGTAATAAAACTTGAAGACAAAGAGATTTTTCTTTCAAAACAGTAATTTGGAGAAGTCTAGTGCAAGCCTAAATAGAGATAAAATAAACTGTTGTGCTTTTTTTTTCCCCTCCCAGTTTGGATAACTATAGGTAAATATATAGATATGGATATGATATAGATATAGATATATCTTTTAAAAGGTACCACAACAAAAGATGGTCCTGGTCTTCTTTGTCTTTTCTTTTCTTCATTGTGCTTGTGACTTCTTTGGCTTCATACAAGTTTTCCTCTAGGTCTTCATCATTATTGTTTCTTTCCATTCACTAGTCTCTTCCCTGGGCTTTCTGTCATCTGACTGTTGCTTCAACTCTACACTGTGTTCTATGTCATCTTCTCTCCCTGTTTTTATTTCTTTGGACTTCCAAATTTTGTGAGCCATCCTCTATTTGGTTCAACATCAGGAGTATTCTAGTAGCTTTAGCCATAGAAAAAACTTCAAACAAAATCTTAGATGCCCAAGTTATAAATAATTATTTTTTAAAAAAAATCACAAATAAGCTGCTAGGCTGAGTGCAGTGGCTCAAGCCTGTAATGCCAGCACTTTGGGAGGAGAAGGTGAGAGGATCGCCTGAGTCCAAGGGTTTGAGACCAGCCTGGGAAAGTTGGTGAGATCCCATCTCTACAATAAAAATCAAAAAATTAGCCAAGAGTGGTGATGCACGCCTGTAGTTCCTACTACTTGGAAGGCTGAGGCAGAAGGATCGCCTGAGTCAAGCAGGTCAACACTGGGGTGACTGTGACTGTGTCACTGCACTCTTGCCAGGGTAACAGAGTGAGACTCTGACTCAAAAATATGTATATATAGTAATCTGCTGTATTTGAAGTGGGGCTAAGGAGCCCTTGGTGCCATTTCCAAAAACCCCTTCACTACCTACCCCAGCCTGAAACACGCCCCAGGTGGCTCTAGGTGCTCCATTTGAAAACCACTGCATTTTGTAAAAATTTTCTGCAGTGTTAACTTGATTCTTTACTACTTCTAATGTTTATTTTGATTCTATGATTTCATTTTTAACATAAAATACTCTATTTTGTGTATTAGACTTATTCCTCACTTCCTAAAACTGTGTACCTAATTCCTTTATACACTTGTAACTTTAAAAAGCTTAAGTTCTGCATTTAATTGGCAACACACACCAAAAATTTTTTAAAAAGTCATTTTTTATTAACATTTGGAGAAATTGTAATAATGCTCTTGGCATTCATTCACGATCTGTTTAAAAAGGCAAAATAGTAATGAGGGAACCTAATATACAATTTTCTTTTCACTGAAACAGGCTAAATGTACATTTAAAAAATAAATTTTGAACTGCTGAAAACATCTGTCCAAGGGGGAGGGGTACAGGATATGGAATCAGCCCTGGTAACCACATAAAGTGAGAAGGAATGCAAAATGCTGTGTATTTTTTGTAAGCTTTTGCTTCCAGATCTGTTATCAACCATTTAAAAAGTCATTAAATTTTAGTTTCCTTAAAAGCTTTCCTTATCGCAATAATCTCCCTTTTCATCAAAGTCTATTGTGTTTTCATCTCATCCTTGACTTCCTGAAGTTTATTGAGCTCAAATTAGATACTTTCTAAAATTTTCTGCTCTTTCCTTTAATAAACTTTTTTCACAGAACACAATTCCTCGGCATCTTGAGTCCCATGTTTTCTCTCTTCCATGTTCAATCCTTTGATCAGGGAGTGATCTCAGTTTTTATATCTGCTCATAAAAAAAGTGTGTGTGCTTTTGCTTTGGTCTCCATTCCTATCTATTCACTCCCTGTTGAAACACACATCTCTGTCCATTCTGAGCCAGCTTTCTCATAATTGCAACTTACTTAACCTAAGGAGGGATCTCTCAGCCATCGTTCTAGTCTGAAGCAGTGTATATTTCCCTGTCAAAAATATTGAGTGAAAAAATTAGTTTCCTATATTATTTGTACTCATCCCTCAGTTTTTCCAGTGACCAAATTTGCATCTCTCCATTAAGCACTACTAGGAATTGTTGCAGGAGTCAGTGGAAAGATAGAAGATAGGAGAGAGAGAGAGAGAGAGAGAGAGAGAGAGAGAGAAACTTTATAACAGGAAAGAATTTTCTATGACTTTTTTTTAATTTTAAAGATGTGCAGTACAATTCAAGGTTAGGTATACAAATGTTCATTATACAGGTATCCTTGTTGATGAGGTGTGCTCCCCCCTTCCCCAGCGGTTTCCCACTACTGTTGATCCTTTTCTTATAATATTACGATAATTGTTCAAGGTCCACTTATGAGTGAGAACATGTTTTTCCTGTATGGCCTTACTTAGTTCCTTGGGGCTTCCTTTAAGTTCTGCAAAGTAGAAATTTCTCCTGACTTCTAGTAAACTGTTAAGTAATACTACTGGCTTCCAACTCTATTGGAAATTTGAATCCCGCTCTATATTTTCATAATTATGTACTTGGGAAGATGGGAGAGGGTGAATGAGGAGTCTCCTGCCATCATAATCCACGAGCTAGCGTGGTAATTCAAATATATCAAGCCGCTGATAAACCTGCAGTCTTCCCCAAAATTATTACACGTGACTGATAGCACTGGGAGTGAAATTTGTCCCTTGAGTGTGAAAAAGACAGTGGAGGGCGTGTGTGCACGTGCACATGCATTTGTGTGTGCCTGTGCATATCTTGTAGACATGTCTATTTGTATACATGACATGGGGTTGGTAAAATAGTCAAGGAATAAATAAATGTGAAATTTGATAAAATTTAAAATCAGAACTTGTGTTCTAATATCTGAAGTGTTCCTCAGGGAAACACCTAGGTCATTCTTTGTCTCTCTCTCTGGACTCCAGTCTACTCCATGTGAAAGACTGCAAGGGGCTTTGCTGGTTAGCTACTCAGCATCTGCTTACCTCTCTCCCATCCTAACAGTACTCCGTTTTAGTCCAGATCCAATGACTCCCTCACCAAGCCTTTGTGCTTTGGGGAAAACTGACCCACCTCTAGTGCCTTGGGTGGATCCTGATTGGCCTAATTCAATCAGAGTCATCCTATCTCTTCCACCACAATAGTTAATCAGGTGATTGGCCTAAGCCAATTAATGCATGGTTTTCCCCAGTCTCAGGGACTGATCTTCAAAACCTTGGGTTATTTGGCCCTGAATCAAGGCCAGCAGTTTGCTCAATCTGTTGGTTTCAAGCAGGAACTCAAAGAATTGTCTTTCTCTGGGGTGTTGGCCATTTCAGAACTTTGGAAATGTAATGGTCAATTCATTAGAAAGAAACATCTGGGTCACTGGTGATAGATGTGGGGTAGTATTTATTTGTAGTCTTAAAACTGGGATTCCAAAATGTTTATAAAATATTTGTATTTAAAAATAAACCTTGGGATAAGCTAGCGTTTCTTTCAAAATACACTACACAAATGCAAACATAAAGAAAAATATTAGCAAATGGAACTTCACTAAACGAAGATGTTCTACTTATGAAAAGACGCCCTTAAAAGAGTGAAAGTCTAGCCACTGGGTGAGCGAAGGGGATTTTTTTCATCCAGTATCTCTAAAGAATCTCTACATATCCACTGTTAAAAAGAGAGAGAACAGGTACCCGTTCAATCCCAGGCAATAACCCTGACCAGAGACTTCACAAAAGAGCATATCCAAATGGCTAATACCCATGAAAACATTCTCAGCATTAGTAGTCACCAGGAATATACATATTAAAAACACACTGAGATCCACTATACATCCACTAGAACTCTTTTTAAAATTTTAATGAGATGATGCCACTTATTAGCAACAATGTTGGGCAATTGGAACTCTCATAGACACCTGAAAAGAGTAGAAACAGATACGATCACTTCAGAAAACTTTGTCAGTATGTACTCACACAGCATGCATGAGTACTCTATGATCCATCAGTTCTATTTCTACACACATATCCAAAAGAACTGCATACATATTTGCACCAAAATATGTTATAAGGATATTCCTAGTACCATTTTTAATAGCCAAAAACTTGAAACAAGCCCAATGTTCACCAATAGTAGAAAGGCATCTGGAATGCTGGTAATAGTTCATTTCTTGATCTGAGCGTTGGTTACGTAAGAGTTTGCCCAAGTTGATCTAAGAAGTAAAAGAAGGATTTCAAACCCAAGCATACCTGACTTCAAAGTTCTATCCTTTACAGTGTTTTGATAAATGTGGGTATGTTGTAGTGATGCAATCTACTTTAAAATGGGTATGATGTTCTCATTCATAAGCGGACCTTGAACAATTATAATACTGTGGGAAGGCGTTTGGCAGTGGTGGGAAACTGTCAGGGGAGTAGGGGTGGGATTGGCAGTTGAGGGAAACTGCTAGGGGAGAGAGGGACATACCTCATCAGCAAGGGTACCTGCATGATCAATGTTTGTATACCTAATCCTGAATTGTACCTCACATGTTTATAAATAAATAAATAAAGTGGATACGAATTGGAGCACATTCCAATTATCTTTCCTTTTTTAATCCATGTAGTGACAGACGTCATAGAACCATGACTAAGAAACCACTGCCACCTAGTGGTACCCTTCCCTAATTGCAGGATCAGATATTTTGAGCATCAACCTCAAGGGTGTATTGTCAATTCAAAATAGAATGACAGATAAAACTTCGGTTACATTTCCCCCCACACACTCAATATTTATTTCCTAAGCAATTGCTTATGGAAAGCAATTATTTTTCCCTCAGCTTCATCTTAGTGATGCAAACATTCGATCTTTATTGTATACCTATTCTTTTTATATATTTAAAATAGTAAAAATGATATCAATGAATCATTGAGCAGTTATGTGCCACACTTTGCATTGATATCTTTGCATAGATTATGTAATTTACCTTTAATAACAATTATATGAGGAACCTACTACTTTCATTACCATTTTAGAGATGAGTAGACATAGGTGTGCTATTGTCCAAGGTCAACACAGCTACAAAGTGAGCAAGTTGGAATTTAATCCAGATCTGTAGGACCTCAATCCTCCCTCCCTCCTATTTTCCACTCATCCAAGTTGTACATTTTTTCTTCTTCATAGGGAATCCAGAGACCTTAGTTCCAGTAGTGGAGGTAACAAGCACTTCCTATGGACCATGAGCAATTAACTTTATTTGTTAGGGATTCAGTTTTCTTATCTGTAAACTAAAAGGCTTGGGTGAATGGTCTCTGAAGCTCTTTGCCACTCTACCATCTAATAGCTCCTAAACACAGAAGAAAGGCTTGAATCTAAGTCACTCGCAATATGTTTTTGCTGTTTGGTACAACTATTTTTAGATCATCACAGAATAAGAGTTCATTTCATGGAGCCAGTCACAAATTTCCCACAATGTCTGGGGGAAATCCAAGCTTGAGTGAGCCTAGTGCTTAATGAGATGATGTAATGCAGGAAAATATATAACTGGAAGAAAATTTTATTAGTGTGAGTAAATGTGCATTTTCAAGTGAATTACACGACCTCAAGAAGTAAATGTATATGCCCAGGGGGGAAATCACCTAAGACTTTAAAACAGAGCATGTAGTGTTCATTTGCAGGCATTCAGAGAACCTCTGCAGATGTAAGTGAAAAAGGAAAATTGTGCAGAACCTTTAACCCTAGAAAGAAAAACAAATGACCTCAGAAAAATATCTTCAGTTAAGTAAATTGAAGATACCTCATGACAGGTGCAATTGTCACATAAAGGGGCTTTATAATGCAACATGAGTTAATATATTCATTCAGCAGAGGTGCACTCAGGTAAATCTGCTCATATAAAATTTGCAGTATCCACAAAATAATGCGTGAAACTGATCTGGCATTCAAATAATGAAGCATGTGCTCTCCAATTCAACATGCCTATTTTTCCAAAAAGCATGCTGGCAGATGCAAACCCAAGAAGTAGCATTTTGAGTCATGCAAATTTCTTGAGGTATCTCTAGATTGTCACATATCTGTAATACGTTTGGCACATGCGTGCTAGCAAATTCCAATTCTGTGATACTCAATTCAGAACTGACAGACTGTTAGTGACTGGGAAGTTTGGATTTTTTTCCATTATTATTTCAATAACTAACCTTAAGTGGATACAATAACTGAGGTAAGGCATTGCACAATGTGAGAAATGTCTTTCTTTTAATTTTTTTTTCCTGTTTTACCTGTTTATCTTTGCAAAGGCACTCCTGGTATTTTTCAGTCATGAAATAAGAATTTATCAGTGTGTAAACTAAAAATCCATTCAAAGACCAGGCATTGTAGGGAATACCACTCACTGGTGTTTTCAAAGCCAATCGCGCATTGCAAGGAATCAAGGCCTGCACTATTCACAGGGCTAAAGCAACTCCCTCACTCCACTCTACAGTTACCATGCAAAAGTCGTATGGTTCACGGCATGTAAGTGGCCATTGGGGACACAATTACAGGTTAGAAGACAGAAGCACAATAAGGCAGCCTCCCACCAACCCAAGTGTTGGTGCCTCCAGGTGCGACCAGAGGGTTCCTCCGTGAAATGCTCCTCTGACTAGTTTAGCCTTGCTGGCGCTGTTCACACCCAACCCAAACCAACATCCCCTGCAAGAACCATCTGTCTCTTTAGTACTATTGTGCCCTTCGTGCTCACTCTAACCTTTGAAGGTGTATCTCTCTTTTGCCCAGCAGTGATCATAAATCCACGAGATGCCACAGTCAGGACAGGCCTTCAAAATATCTAACCCTCTCTTTTTACATCAGTTCAATCCAACAAAAATGTATGCATCTTTGGCAACCAGCATAGTGCCTGACACATAATGGGTACTGAAAAATTATTCACTAGGCAGTAGTGGGAAACTGCCAGGAGAGGGGGTCACACCTCATCAGTAAGGGTACCTGATCTCAAACCAGGTAAAGTAGGGACCAAAGTGAGGCCCAAACTTTATCTACATAACTATACAATGACCATTTGTATACCTAACCCTGAACTATACCTTACATCTTTAAAATTTTTTAAAAAGTTTGAATTATTGATTGGATCTACAGATTTGCAAATTGTTCACATTTACAAAATGAACAAGACCCATCTTCTTGGGAGATGGAACTCGTTCAAAAATAAGAAACCACAGCCATTCAGGAGGGTCTGTGGGAGGAGGTGGCATTTGAGGTAGACCCTACAGGATGGATGGCAAAGTACAACAGACAGATAAGAAAATGCTTCCTCTTTTCTTTAGAAGCTCTCCCTTCCAGTCTCCTTGCTTGCATTCTTCTGAGAATTTTAGGTTCTTTGCTTATGTTTTATCTCTACCCTCTGAACAGGCTCATAAACACTCTCCAATAATGCTGTGAGTTGGACAGGATTGTGGACAAGTGGTTGGAAAAATGCCCCCTGCTTAAGTTCTACAATAGCTCCCTATTGTCTACCATATTGGATTTAAGCTAATCTTGACTGACCTGATTGACCAAACACTAGTCTGTTTCAGCTTCACTGTGGTTCAGTCAATTTGCTAAACATGTTGCAGAAATCTTTTTTATACCCCATCTTCTGATTTATCTATAGAGTTCTGCTGTAAAATGGCCTTCTCAATTGCTCCACCCTCCAAAGCTAAGTTCAAGTTTCACTTTTCCCAGGAAATCTTTATCTACAGTAGCCTACAGGAATTTCTCCTTTCTCTGAGTTTCTGCAGGATTTGCAATGGACACCACACACAATCTGTCCCTAAAACACGTCATGTCTGGAATGTCATCTGACTGTTTCAAATGAAATCAGATTGTTCTGCAAGAGATTTCTCTTCATGCTCAAGAAACATTTTGCGTTTATGATGTGTCCTTTCCTAGAGTTTGCATAGATCTTGACTTTGCAAACTGCTTAGGAAGGCACAGTGGTGGGGGAGGAAGGGAGAGAGTGAATAGAGACTGAGGTGGGTTTGAATCCCAGGTCTCTCATTCATAAGTCATTAGTTTATCTGAGACACTGTTTCCTCATCTAAAAAAAAAAGTGAGCTCAAGACACCACTACTGCAAACATGGTGTGACAATTAAATGACACAGCCTTTATGAGCGCACTTAGTGTGGCATTTAACAAATTTGAGTCATTCAACAAATGACTGAGTGCCTCCTCTGTTGGAAACTCTAAGATGCAGAGAGGAGGGGATTCGGGTGAGGGGAAAATACCCCCCTCCCTCCAAAGGTTAACTCTATCGTATTCTGAAGCTAATTGTCTGGCATTTAAATAATTCTTTGGAGGACGACTGAGAAAGTCAAGCCTTAAATTTGAAATCTTTGTTTTGCAAGGTCAGCTCTCATTCTATAAAACCCTGTAATCCAAGAGAGAACAGGATGGTGTTCTGTGCAGACAACATAAATGTGCCTCAACTCTGCACAGTCAAGGATTTATCAAAACAATGCAGTTCTCCTAAAAGCCAAGATCCTGACAGTTACATTGTAGCTCTATAATTATCTATAAAATGCCAGCAGAACAGGGTGGTGCTTCATTCTTCTCTGTGTCAAGGGCAGCCTTTCCCTACCATGGGGTCCTTCTCTTGCAGCGTACGTGAGCAGCCATTTAAGATGGCACACTAAACTTTGGGAGTCCTGGAGAACCCATACACAGTGGTGCCTTTCACTGGCCCTGTATACAAACCTCCTGTGACAGAAATCTAAACTTGCTTAAGCAAAACTATAATAATAATAAAAGGTGAGAAGAGGAAATTGTTTTTGTCCCCCCAACTGGGCATAACCAGGTGGGGAGCAACTCCTGCACTGTGTCCATAATTTTGAATTCTGTGTCTCTCTGTGGGCTGGCCTCATTGTTTCTCTCTATGAATGAGCTTTCCCCTGGGGCTCCCTTTAGTTATCCTCTTCTTCCTTTCCTTGGTAGTCATATTTCTTGATACCGTAGTCTAGACAAGAGGGCTCCATGTTTTCAAAGCTCTTTCAAGTATGTACTTTCTAAAATAATTAGGGTTGTGTTACCCATCCTCCTCCCCCCACTTAAACTCTTGAGTTGCTTCCAGTTGTCCTCAGAATGAAATGTGAGGGGTGTTTTATTACCTGGCCCAGGTCTGCTTCTCCAGTCTCATCTCCTCCCTTGCATTCTCATGGCCTGGCCTTACCAACTCTGCATAACCACTCAAGCATGGATACCCTCTTCCACAGCTGCACCTTGGCCTGAGCTGGTTCTCTTTATAAAGTGTCTTCTCCTTTATTCACTTGAAGAACTTCTACTCATCCTTCAAGTCTCCATTTAGCCATTATATTAGTTTCCTGGGGCTGTCATGACAAAGTATCTCTCATGGGGTGGTTTAAACAAGGGAAATTGATTGTCAATTCTGGAGGATAGAAGTCTGTCATCAAGGTGTCAGCTGGGATAGTTTCTTCTGAGGGCTATGAGGGGAATCTGTTGCATGCTTCTCTCCCATCTTCTGGTGGCCTCAGCTGTGTATCTTTCCTCTATGTGTATCTCTCTGTGGGTCCAAAGTCCTTCCATTTGTTAAGGACATTAATCATATTTGATCAGGGCCCACCTCTTCTTAATGTGATGATCTGCAAAGACCCTTTCTCCAAATAAGGCTACATTCACAGTTACCAGGGGTTAGGTCTGCAATATCTTATGCAGGGGTCCCCATTCAACCTATAACAGCCAATACTTTTTTCCTCTTTTTACTCTCCACAGTACTCTACTTTTATAATTAGCTTCAGAAACTCTTCTTCCCATAATTAACAAGCCAAAACTAAGAAGACCAGGACCCAGAAAAGTAATCTAGCCTTGCTAGCCATTTGCCCTTATAAGAAAACTGATCTATTCTTTGGGTGGCACCCTGGGCCAAGGACCAAGGGACAGAAGTGAAAGCCAAAGGCCACCCCAGAGCTGGAAGCAAATTGGACTCTTTACCCCAAAGCGTCATTGCAGTTCATTTGCTCATTAGTGATGAGCATTAAGGGGAGGGAAGAAAAGTAAAGGGGTAAAAACTGTTTCTGATAGTTGGTGAACTAACATCAGACCTTACACAGAACCTCAAGTTCTCACCACCAAGGTAGTCTCAACATCTCTGTTTCTTGCTTCTCTTCCTCTCACATTGAGCCATTGAAGCTGACTCTGAAGGTACCTATGCATCCAAGAAAGAGATGGATGTAGGGACAAAAATGAAATGACTAGTGGAAGAAATATACAGCATCTTTAGAACAAAACCCAATTTAAATCACAACCATGTAATATTGACACAAGGAAGAAAGGAGAGTGAGTGGAAATCTCTTTAGGTTTTTGGCTTGATGTTTTAAAAATTCACATTCCAATAGCATATTGTTTTTGGTTATTAAACCATATATAATGAAAATCCTTCATTTTTCTGACATCTGATTAAATTACTTCACTTCCTTCTACTCTTTAAGCCTTTTTTTTTCTTTTTTTTTCTTTTTACCATTTGGGCTTTTTTTGGCAGGAGATATTATGACATTCTTGGAGGAGATTTTATTGTTTGGAATCCAGTGATTTTGAAAACATTAAGATGCACCAATGTCTTCTTTATTTATTTTTTTAGATTAGAAAATATAGTTTATTTAGAAAGTAAATTAGAGAGAGAAAGAGAAAGAGGAGATTCACCTCCCCAAGGTAGGGGAGGGGCCAAAGCTTAAGAAAACATGGCCTGGTCATAGCTCAAAGAGCACATGGCCACACCATAGCTTAGCAAGGCCACAGCCAAGATGCACCAATGTTTTCATAATGTCACAGTCAAGACATTTCTCAGGTTCTGGCTTCTACCACCAAGCAGGCAAGTACTGCATCCATGGCCTTGAGAAATCCAAAATCCCTTTTCTCGCCTTCAAAGAAACCTTACAGAACAATGTTGGCCTCTTTGTTTAGAAGGTAGGTGGTAAGCGAGATAAAAGATAGTTGTCAAATAAAATGAGGCATTTCAGATCTCAGAGGGGCCTTAGAAACTGATTTTCTGTGAAAAGTAAGCAAGTCTTTTTTGAAATTATTTTATTTTTGACTAAGGTACAAGTGCATGTTTGTTACATGGACATGTTGTATAGTAGTGGTCTATTTACCAGATAGTGAACATTATACTCAATTGGTAATTTCTGAACTCCAGCCCTCCTCCCTGCCTCCCTACTTTTTGGTGTCCACAGTGTGTGTCTTGCCATTTTTGTGGCCATTTAGCTCTAGCATATAAGTGAGAACATGCAGTGTTTGGTTTTCTGTTTATTCACTGCAGTACCATTCACCACAGCAAAATCATGGAACCAGCCTAAGTGCCCACCAACAGTTGACTGGATAAAGAAAATGTGGTATGTGTACACCATGGAATACTACACAGCCACAAAAAAGAAGGAAAGCGTGCCCTTTACAGCAACATGGGTGGAGCTGGAGAACATCATCCTGAGAAAGTTCGTTTGGGGCAACCTCTTTCAGGTCCCCTCCCGCTTGTGGGAACTTTTCTGTCTTCTTAATAAATCCTACTTTCTCAAAAAAGAAAAAAGAAAGAAAGTTCTTTTGTAGGACATGTGGTGTCTACCAAGCTGTTCATGACACAACAGAAGCCCAGGTGGATGAAGCCGGAGTGGATGGATTCATAGAACAGTTTAGGGAGCAGTGGCATGGTCCAGGCCATGGATGAGTTTTCAAGTCATTCTCAAGCTCCAGAATCCCTCCCTAACTTTACACAAGCAAAGGCTTGCATGCCTTATAGGATGAACAAAGCTCAGAGTGATAAGCCTCCCCTGGGAAGGCACAGCCAGGGCAAGTAACTTGAGAGAAAGAAAAGCATCTTCGGAGCCTTAAAATTTCAGACTTACAAAGAACTAGCAGTAATATATTTGGAACAAAATAAATTCAGTCACAAAAAAACATATAGCTGATTAAGACTTGGTAAATGGAATAAAATTTGCACTATTGCGGATAAAAAGACTACGAACTAATTTTAAAACTTGGATACAAGCCTGGACAATATAGCAAGACCTCATTTCTACAAAAAAGATAGATAGATAGATAGATAGATAGATAGATAGATAGATAGATAGATAGATAGATAGATAGATAGATAGATGTAGCTGGGCATTGTGGCATGCCCTTGTAGTCCCAGCTACCTAGGATGCTGGGCAGGAGGAGCACTTGAGCCCACAAGGTAGTGAGCTGAGGTCATGCCACTGCACTCCAGCCTGGGTGACAAAGTAAGACCCTGTCGCGAAAATAAAAACAACTTGGATACAAGGAAGCACTCATTCTGAAAGAGACTTTTGGCACACATGGCAATGGGTGAGATGTAAAAGGGAAAGCATGAATGAGTCGGAATCAGGATGGTGCGAAAAGATGATAAATTAAAGGGCCCAAGAGCCATCTCCCTTAGCCACACCTAGTTAAACTTACCTATAGTTCACCAGTGATGTTCTCAGCTGTTAACATCAGACCATCAGGCCCACCAATGCAGGAAATGAAACTTATTGAAGACAATTATCCTCAGCTTAACTCTTTTTTTTTTTTTTTTTGAGTTGGAGTCTCACTCCGTCGCCCAGGCTGTAGTGCAGTAGCACTCTCATGGCCACCCCAGCATTGACCTGCTGGGCTCCGGTGATCCTTCTGCTGCAGCCTTCCAAGTAGCCAGAACTACAGACGTGTGCTACCAGGTCTGGCTAATTTTTTATTTATTGTAGAGACGAGATCTTGCCAAGTTGCCCAGGCTGGTCTCGAACCCATGGGCTCAGGCAATCCACATGCCTTGGCCTCCCAAAGTGCTAGGATTACAGGCTGAGCCACTGAACCCAGGCAGGTTAACTCTTAATGAACAGTATAGGATTGCCCTGTAGAATGAACTCACTCATGCTCTTTCTTTGGTTGACATTTGTTAAGGGAGCTCTAGGGACCGTCAGAACAACGTCTCTCTGGACTAGGAGAACTCAGCTGATATAGTTTGGATGTTTGTCCCCTCCAAATCTCACGCTGCAATGTGATCCTCAGTGGAAGGTGCTTGGGTTATGGGATCCCTCATGAATGACTTGGTGCCATTCTCAGGGTAATGAATGAGTTCTCACTCTATTAGTTTACTTGAGAGTTGGTTGTTTAAGAAGCTTGGCACCTTCTCCTCTCTCTCTCTCTCTCTCTCTCTCTCTCTCTCTCCTGCTTCTGCTCTTGCCATGTGGCATGCTGGCTCCCCTTGCCTTCCACCATGATGAAATGCTTCCTGAGGCCTCACCAGAAGCCAAGCAGATGCCAGCACCATGCAGAACCAGGAGTCAAATACACTCCTTTTCCTTATAAATTATCCAGCCTCAGGTATTTCTTTACAGCAACCCAAAGCAGACCAATACACCAATTGACAGGCACAGCCATCTCTGACCAGTGGGAAGAAACTGATTAAGCACATCCTTCTCCAGACTATACACATTCCCGGGTATCTATACTGGACACCTTCACCTCTCTGGACTTCAGAGTCCTCCTTTATATAATAAATGGGTTAGACAATATTATGACTTTAGTTCCTTTTAGCATCCCAATTATGTTAGTTTTCTATTGCTTCTGTAACAAATTATCACAAATGTGGTGACTTAAAACAACGCAAACTTGTTCTCTTCCAGTTCTGTAGGTCAGATGTCTGAACTGGGTATCACTGGGCTCAAATCAGCTTGTTAGTAGGGCTGTGTTCCTTCTAGAGGCTCTAGGGGTAACGCTGTTTCCTTTCCTTTTCTAGCTTCTAGAGGCCACATGCATTCCTTGGCTCTTCTTCCTTCTTCCAGCAGTGTCAGGCTGAATTCTTCTTACATTGTCATAGCTTTTGATTTTATTTTCCAATTCTATGGATTCTCATGATTCCATTGGGTCCACCAAGGCAATCAAGGACAATCTCCTTATCTTAAGGTCAGCTGATTAATAACCTTATTTCATCTGTGACTTTAATTCTCCTTTGTGATTTAACCTAACATATTCTCAGATTCTGGAGATCAGTTTATAGACATTTGGGGGGACCATCATTCTGCCTGCACCAACAGCACAAAACCCTGTTTCTATAGTAATCAGAGTCCACTGTTTCCACCTAACTTTAACTTCTCCAGGGCCCAAAGGATGAGTGACACTTACCTGATAAGAAATGCTTTGACTTTTGAACAACCTGATATTGAGACTAACTTAAAAAGAGAAAAGACAATGACATTTATTGCGCATCTAAAATACATCAGATATACCTCATCTACAAAAACTACTTGTTATACACAGAACTCTTCAAGACCATGATTGGAATCACCATTTTCCTAGGAGAAAACTAAGATCCAGGTAGTTTAACCAAAATGGCTATAAGTGGTAGCAGAATTCAAATCCATGGGCATCAGAGCGACTTCAGGACTTACAGTATTTTTATTACATTAGTCCTTTCCTAGTTCACAGTCCCTTGGCCTATGTGCACATGATGATTTTTCAAAATGTAAATATAAGAACAATATAGCTGAATATAACCAATTCAAAAGGTTGTCCTTCATTTAGATTATTTTTCCTCCCTTTTTTAAATTGTAAAACTTTGCAATTTAAGGAATGCCGAGGGTGGAAAATGAAGATTGTTGGAGTCATACAGACCTATACGTGAAGCTCTGCTCTGCTGCATCCTGCCTGTATTACTGTGGAACCCAGAGTTTCTGTTCCTTGTTATGAGGATAACAAGGCCCATCTCATTAAGCTGTTCTGAAGATTGAGATATGTGCCATGCCTGACACAGTATCTAATCCACTGTCAGTGTTCATTCTCTCACTCCACTATCTTCGCAATGCCCATCAATCACTTGGCTCCATCCCTCACTTTCATGTAAGTGACACCTGCATCCACATTCCCAGGCCTTTCTGCATCCTGATCCTGGCTTCCCCATGGCCTGCTAAGCATCTCCGCTCTGATGCCTTGCCAGTGTCTCAGACACAGTACAGAGGGTGTCAAAAAAATGTATACACATTTTAAGAAAGGAAAAAGTACTAAAATTGTAGTACTCAATATATACCGATAACAAAATATGAATACAAGCCATATTTGACTTCTGCAGTTACAAGAGATGTTCAAAGTGGTTACCATCAGTGTCCAGACACTTCTGATTATGGTGAGCATCTCTTAAAATTTTGGCACTCCCAGTATATCCAAAGTTGAATACTCTCTACTCCAAAGTCTGCTTTCACTCTCGTTTTCTTCATTTTTATAAATGGCACACACTATTAACCCCATCATTCAAGCCAGTAGCTTGAGTCTTTTTTGATTCCCTTTTCCCCTGCAACTAATGAGCTATCATATGTAATAGTCACTCCCTCCCAATTCTCACCGCCACTCTATTAGTGTTCATTCTCACACCACACACAGGTACCACCCTCATTCCAGATGCCTTGACCTCTAGCTTCTCTGCCCTGGATTACTATTTTAGAGGCAACATCACTTTCCTGTCCAAAGGCCTTTCATCATTTCCAAATGCCTGTAAGATCACACCCAGGCTACTTAGTCTTGTTCCCAAAATCCTTTGCAACCTCACACCCCCTTTGCTGTTCTACCATCTTTCCTACCACTCCTTTGATACACTTGAAACTCCAGTCAAATTACCACGTTTTGCCTCACTCTCCCCCATTTTTGCCCCACTCCATGTTTTTGTATGTACTCTTTCCTTCACCAAGATTACCTGATGTCCTTTTTGTGGGGTACATGCGCTATTTTGGTACATGTAAACAATGTGTAATGACCAAATCAGGGTAATTGGGATAGTCATCACCAAACATTTATCATTTCTCTGTGTTGAGAACATGCAAAATACTCCTTTCTAGCTATTTTGAATTATATATTACTATTAACTATAGTCAGCATACTGTACTATGGAGCAGTGGTCCTCAACATTTCTGGCATCAGAGACCAGTTTCATGGAAGACAGTTTTTCCACAGATGGAGCAGGGGGATGTGCAGGCAAACTTCACAGCTAATGTTGACCTGTATTGGCAGTCACTCCCCAGTGCTAGCATCATCATCTCAGCTCCATCACAGATCATCAGGCACTAGATTCTCATAAGGAGTACACAATCTAGATCCCTTTATGCACAGTTCACAGATCCCTCCATGTGCAGTTCACAATAGGGTTTGACTCCTATGAGAAGCTAATGTTAACACTGATCTGACAGAAGGCAGAGCTCAGGCAGTAATGTGAGCGATGGGGAGTGGCTTTAAATACGGATGGAGCACCAGGCTCGGTGGCTCAGCCTGTAATCCTGCGCCTTTGGGAGGCTGAGGTGAGTGGATTGCCTGAGCCCGTGGGCTCGAGACCCACCTGGGCAGCGAGACCTCTTCTCTACAACAACAACAACAAAAAAATCAGCTGGGCGTGGTAGCGCATGCCTGTAATTCCGGCTACTTGGAAGGCTGAGGTGGAAGGATTGCCGGAGCCCAGCAGGTCGAGGCTGCGGTGGCCGGGAGCGGCCACTGCACTCCAGCCTGGACAACCGAGTGAGACTTCAACTCAAAAATAAATAAATAAATATGGATGGAGCTTCGCTTGGTCAACTGCTCCGCCTGCTGTGCGGCCCTCTAATTTCTCTGCCCTGGGTTACTATTTTAGCAGTAACATCACTTCCAGTATTGGTCCATGGACCAGGATTTGGGGATCCCTGCTAAAGAGCACTAGAACTTATGCCTCCTATCTAGAGCTGTAGTTTTGAATCCATTAACCAACCTCTCTCTCTCTCTGTCTTCCTCTGCCCCATACCCTTCAAAGGCCAGCCTCTGGCAACCACTATTCTGTTCTCTACTACAATGAGATCAACTTTTTTTGCTCCCACATAATGAAATTTTGTCTAATATCGTGAGACATCCCAGGAGGATCTCTTCCCTGGGTGCTAGTATCCTCCAAGCAAACATGACCTGTAACAAGCCTTCTTTGAGATTGTTAGAGCTCCAATGAGTCAAAAGTATGCTTATTTTAGTAGTTGATGCCTATGGGCCTTATGATTAGGATACATTACTCCAAAGTTAGTGCTCAATGCTTTGAGATATAAGCATGGATGTTTGCTTTCAGTTACTTATGCATGAAGAATAAGTGGGTCACATACACCAGGACAACCAAACTTCACAATACCTGGCCTCTGTCAACAAGAGTTAGGACTGCATCCACTTACTCTGTAAATCAGGGACTCAGCATTTCACTCTCTGGGACAGACTGAGGCCACCCACAAAGATCCAGTGAGGAAAGTGTCACCTCTTCCCTGACTGGATGAGAAAAGCCAGTTTCCCAGGAGAGTCCAGGCTCGGGGAAATGCTACCAAGATCCTCCTTCTCTTGCCCACCAGGGCCAGGGAAGACAGGAGGCAGAATTAAACTCTCCTTACATTCACACTCCCACCTTGTAAATCTATTATATCTCTAGAGACTCACTGGTGTGGGGTGGGAGTGGGGGATGTAGGGGAAGTGACTCCTAGCTCTACCTAGCTCTACTCCGGAAGCTAGAAAGCAAGTCCTTGATGAAATCACTCATTCTTCCCTTTCTCCCATCTCCATATGCTCTCAGGCTCTGCATCTATCAGGTGCCAGCTCTAAGGCCACATGGTGTTGGAGGCCTTTCCCGTGCCCATCTCTAAGATGACGTCCCTACTGTGAATTTTCACTGTGCTCCATCTGGGTAGTTTATAGAATTATCCATGGAGCTCTACAAGTACTGAAATCCTGGGTCCCTTCCCCCACATGCCCAACCATAACCTCCAGGGGGTGGTGGGGTCAGGCATCTGTACTTTTTTTTTTTTTTTGAGTTGGAGTCTCACTCTGTCGCCCAGACTGGAGTGCAGTGGCCCCTCCCAGCCACCGCAGCCTCGCCTGCTGGGCTCCGGCGATCCTTCCACCTCAGCCTTCCAAGTAGCCAGAATTACAGGCCTGCGCTACCACGCCCGGCTGATTTTTTGATTTATGGTAGAGATGAGGTCTCGCTGCCCAGGCGGGTCTCGAACCCGCGGGCTCAGGCAATCCACTCACCTCAGCCTCCCAAAGGCGCGGGATTACAGGCTGAGCCACCGAGCCCGGCTGCATCTGTACTTTTTATATCATCGGGGCACCCTCATTTCTAGTTTGGTATGAAGAGAATGGACACACAACAGTGTCCCGAATTGCCATATGAATGCCCACATTATTGGGACATTGAGCCACTCTCCCTTGGGGATGCCCACTTCCTCAATCTGTGCCACATGTCTGGAAATTCCAAAGGCCTCCTCTCCTGAAGTGGCCTCGCCAGACAGGTAAAGCTTCCACTGATGAGAAGAGTGAACGGTCAGCTCAGTCCTCTTGCAGCTTGAAGAAGCCCAGCATCATCTTCATGTGGCTTTGTCCGTATCCCATCCCTGGTGAGAGCAGAGCAACATTACCATTTATTATACTGCCCCCCAAACCGACAAATGAAATAAATGTGGCTCTACCTTGGGAATTCAGTTGAAAGTTCAAAGAGAATAATCAATTTTAGAAGCCAAATTCAATGAACTACATTCATACATTTTTTAAAAGCTTGTAGATTCTTTCACTATTTTCTCCCAAGTTGTTTCTTTTCCGCTATGGTTCAGCTTCCTTCTTCTGACACCCTTCATTCGCTGCAGTTCAACCTGTTCATTTTTTATTTGTTTGAGATGAATTTTTGCTATGGTGCCCAGGCTAGAGAGCAGTGGTGCAATCATAGCTCACTGCAGCCTCAAACTTCTGGGCTCAAATGATCCTCCTGCCTCAGCCTCCTGAGTAGATGAGATTACAAGTACATGCCACCATGCCCAGCTCAATTTGTTCATTTTTTAAAAATAATACCCACTTCTATTAAATGCCAAGAATGATTAATCTAAACCAATACACATATCCTGTTCTAGAAGGAAATCAGCTATAAACTTAGTTTACTTCAGACACCATCACTTGATTTAAAATTAGCCACCACTAATTTTGCTGATTTAAATTATTTTGCAGAAAACTAAAAAGTCTGAGATCCTTTACTATATGCTTTTTAGTGTTATTGGATCTTGTCAAAAAAATCTAGATTTTTTTTATATACTCTTTTCAAATAAATAGTTTCTCTTTACGCACAAGGGTGACTATATTTTTTTGTGATATCAAAATACTTCCTCAGAAACATATGTCCAATGCTGTGAAAAAACCCTCTCCCCGATGTAGGCCTCAGATTTACATGCCACACATCTGTCTTCAGGAAGACGGATGCTGTGACAAGAGGACAAGAGGCAGTCACAGTGGTGGTTCCCCAGTTCACCTTTCCCTTGGAGCATCCTAAGAGCCCCAGATATGCATCAGCAACACATTTCTGGGGACCTCTTTTGTAGTTCAGGTGGAGAATGGTCAGGTGGTATTGTTGAAACAGGGACAAGCTGCCCATATGTTAAAAATACACACACACACACACACACACACATATATAAGTATTTTTTTATATATAGTTACCAAAGGCTGTGAAAAATAAAGACCATTTACCCCTCCTCCACCCATCATCAGGATTATTTCCTAAAGTGTGGGCATGGCCCAGGGTTGTGGTGAAGTTCACTGAAGAAATGATGAACACTCAGGGACCAAAGGAGGTCAGGTAGAAGTGAGGGAAGGGTTGGGGACTATGAATGAGCCTTGGCTACCTATTGCTGAATAAAAAATAACCCCAAAATGTAGTGACTTAAAACAACAAACATTTATGATCTCACAGGTTCTTTGGGTCACAAGTTCAGATGCAGCATAGACAAGTGGCTCTGGTTCAGGGTTCCTTATGTGGTTGCAGCTAAGATGTCCACAGGGATTTCAGTGAGCTGAAGACTAGATGGGGTTCTCAAACTCAATCAAGCATCTTAGCAGGAGAACTCAGTTCCTAACTGGCTGTTGGTCCCAGGCCTCAGCTCCTTGTCACATGAATCTCTTCTCAGGGTTCCTACAGTGTCCTTATGACACGAGAGCTTACTTCTCCCAGAGCGAGTGATTCAAAAGAAAAAACAAGAAGGAAGTCCTAATGCCTTCTAAGACCTAGTCTCAGAAATTTCACACCATCATCTGCACTGTATTCTATTTGTTAGAAATGAGTCACTAAGGCCAGACGCAGTAGCTCACGCCTGTTAGCCCAGCACTTTGAAAGGCTGAGGTGGAAGGATCACCTGAAGCCAGAAGTTTGAGACCAGCCTGGGCACTATAACTAGATCTCATCTCTACAAAAAATTAAAAATTTAGCCTGGTGTGGTGGCATACTCCTATAGTCCCAGCTACTCAGGAAGCTGAGGTAGAAGGATTGCCTGAGCCCAGGAGGTCAAGGTTGTGGTAAACCATGATCATGCCACTGCACACCGGCCTGGGCAACACAGTGAGACCCCAACTCAAAAAAAAAAAGGAAAGAAAGGAGTCACTAAGTCCAGCCCACATTCATAGGAAGGGGAATTAGATTCCATCTCTTAAAGGAACGAGTTTCAGAGAATTTGTACATATTTTAAACCCACCACAGAATGGGTGAGCAATCAAGTGGCAGGGAATTTGGTTGTGTGCATAACTTGGCAATAAAAATATTATTTTTATATTCTTACACAGTTGTTTCCAAACAGCCAGGTCAAAATGTCCCCGGGCCTGATGACATATCTATGATGTCTATGCTAGCTTCCAACTCTAGCAATCCATGACTCTGTACTAGTGCAGTATTGCAAATCAACTTATGTTTGGGTGCTCAAGGCCAATAAGCAATTGTATCAACTTATTAGGAAGGTCTTACAGGTCACGAGCCTGTTAGGGTGCCCAGGCTAAGCTCACTGTCCTCAGACTGACCTCCCAGATTGCACTGACTATAGCAGTTAAACAGAATGTGTCAAACTATTTGCATATTTGACCTGTGTTTTAAATTCGTATAATTTTGTAACAAGAGATAGCTTTGTCCCTGCAAAGGCTCCCTCACTCTATCTCAGATAAAAATAAGCAAAGCTGCTTTTAAAAGCTTTGTATACTTTTTCGCCTTCTGACAGCCTTCAAGTGGCAGCATATGATTTGGTCCCTGAGACATACAAAGTGTTTTAATTAAAGGTTGTCTAAAAATACAGAACGTTTCCACAACCACATCTGCCATTAACTCTTCTGACATTCTGGCGGCTTTAAGTCCCAGAAAATTCTTTACATATTAAAAAGAACCCAAGTGTGGCTGCGTACTGCTGTCTGTTTTCACCAACAAAACCAAACAGCATGTTTACAGTTAGTGACCACAATAATTACAGGCACTGTGGGGCCTGCTGCAGTTTGTTCTTACAACTTGAGAAACAAGCGTAGAGATTTTGTGGCATTTTGCTGAATGGTTTTATTTAAACATTCTGGAACGAGAAGTAACAGCTTAAGTGTCCACTAGACCAATCCAGGGAATTGGCTTTTTATGCCATCTGATCTCTAGCTCTCCCTGTGACCTTGAGCAGTCAATGAGCTCCCATGGGCCTCAGTGTTTGAAAATCTATCATCACCATTGAGCACTGACAATGTGCCAAGGACTATGCAAAGTGCTTGGCATCAGTGATAGCACCTTATCCTGACTCCACCCCCATGAGATGGGTCCTCTTATGCCCATCTTATGTCTTCTTCATCAGCCCTATATGGTAATAAAGCAAGGCTCCTTTGAAAGCCAATGGAGGATGTCGATAAACATCGTATACATTGAGGAGTGAGTGCCTAGGTTCAAAGGCTAGCTCTGCCATTTACTAGTTGCGTGATCTTGGACTAACTATTTAACCTCTCTGTGCCTCAGTTTTTTCCCATCGATGAAATGTTGCTAATAATATTACCTACTTTATAAGCATGTTAATATGACTTAAATAAGTTAAAGAGCTTAGCCCTGTGTTTGGTACATAATAAGTTTGGCCAAATAATGGTAAATCTGGTATGATCTTGGACCAGACCTTCACTGGACCCAAGAGTGTCAACTGGGGAATTTGATCCTTGGTTAGTCAGGGGAGAGAGAATAATGTGCTTTAAGGAAGGGCTTCTGTTTAGAGGTGCCTCAAGAGACTCCGACCTGAGCCAGAAAGGGGAGAAAAGCCTTAGGGCTGTTGGGCCAGCCAGGCTACCTGAGCAAAAAGGAAGAGCCAGCTGCAGCATCACTCACCATTAGGAGACACGTCCACAGATGGTAGCAAGGCCACGTCAATGCACTGCAACAAGGCCACCTGCACTGCGAGGCAGAAGTCGTGACATTTTAGGCAGAATTCCAAGCCACCAGTGCTCGTTAGGCCCAATCTTGAGACTACCTTCTTTTTTCCTCTGTAATCTCAGCATCAACCTTATAAATAATCGATCAAACTCCAGGAAGATAAATCCAACTTTCGCTACTGGCCTGCTCAGTCCCACAAATGGACAGCTGTAATGTACAAGTAACATCTATGTCCTTTCCTTCCTTCTTCAACCCAAACATTCTCCCCTACAAACGAGATGCTGCCATACATATTCCCAAGGTGGGTATGTGTGGTATAGGTGTTCTGGTCTTTAAGACAATTGGTTAAGGACCTCTGGACACAAGAATGCACTTTATTTCTCTTTGCAGAGGAAACCAAAGTTAAGTATTTCAATCATCAGGACCTGGAGAGTGAAGTGAGAAATGTGGATGATTGAGAGAAAAGCAGTTCCCATGGGAGATAAGACATACTTCTCAAGGGGCTTTTGGCAGCTGGAGGTCCATTAGTAGAAAGTATATCTACATGGCATAGGGCACTGTTCAGGGAAATAAATGGAGCAAGAGCAAGAGAAGAGGAAGGATGTCAAGGAGAATCTGGAATTAAGCATTGTTTTATAGGAACAGTCACAGTCCATGTGGAGGCTGCTAGGAAAAGGAGGCATGGGAAAGAGAATGTTCAAGAAGTTTTGCTACACATTAAGAATATCCCTCCTCCTTCCTCCAAACCATTTTTCAAAAGACTAAGTAAAAGCTAGAGGTGTTTTTAATTATATTATCCTGAGGAATCTTTTTATTCTTCTTATTAATACTACACAAAGTTGGGGTGACATGGGTCCCCAGTTATCATTAGGTTATATGTACAAAACACACTGGCTTCAACACAATCTCAAGTCTGGAATTCCATAGCTCTAAGAATTCAATATCCAGGCAGGTGTTATTTAAGCAGTAGTATTTGAGCTAAGCCCCCATGAGAAAAATGTGCATTTTTTATCATATGGGGTCCTACAGCCTACATAAGGGATAGCACAGAGGGCAGATTTCTCAGGGTTAGAGAACAGACTTGCAAGCATGTCCTGGGGACTCCTACATTCATCAGGAAGTGATGGGTCTCCAACCAACTCATGTGAATCCAGAACCGGTTAGCTCTCTTTGGTTGTTGTTATTATAGACCTGTTATACTCTTAAGCCAGAAAAAGAGGGCTACTCAGGATTCTTTAGCTATATGACAATGTCACTCACAAGACCTGAGAGCGCATTATTACTTTAAAAATGGAGGAAAACCATGTATTTTCCTGTCGCTGGAATGAGCCATCTCTCCTCCTCCTCAACAAACATTTTCTGCATTTCCTCATCTTCCCTGTACTTTCAAATTTTGTAGAGTTGTTTGAGAGCCCATCATTCTAACACTGATGTCAATACACCCCACAGATATGATGCAGCCCTCATCTGACAAAGTTTCTCAGCGGCCTTCAGTGCCGGTGACACTCTCTTATCTTAAACATTCAGCACTGTCACTTGGCTTTCATAGTGCCACATCACCTTCAGTGGTTGTCCTAATTCCAATCCTCTGTCTGTGCCTTTCCCACCTCATTACAGGCTTCCATTTCTCTATAAATCCATTTTATTCTCCCTCAAGGGCTCAGTTCTAGGTTCTCATTTCATTACCATGTCTCTTCTCTGGCCGTGTCAATGCACAAAGCTTCATCACCATCCAAAATGTCTGAGCGCTTCTCAGGGATCAAAAGTGCCCTGTCTAATTGTATACTTTAAATCTCCATTTGAACATCTCAGAGAGGATTTAAGTTCAGTGTGTCTAAAACTGAACATGTTATCAACCCTTCAAACTTGGTTCTCTGCCAGTATTCCTCCCTTCAGTAAATACCAAAAATAATAATAATGATAACAAACATACACATTCTGTTTACCATATCCCAAGCATTGCATTACACATATATTATAAATGACTACTGTAAGTCTCTTACTTTGCACAAGAGCGCAAAGAGTTTGTACTTTATTAGCGCTGCATTACAAATAAAGAAACGAAGGAATGGAGAAGTTAGGTTATTTTCTTTAGGCACTCTGCTGGTAATTGGTGGATTCATAGTCCACATAGTGGTCAGGCCAGAAACCAGGGAGACGTCACTAACTCTTCACCTTGTGAGCCCCCTAACCAACTCATCACCAGGTTCTGCTTATTGGTGTTTCTAAGCAGATGCTGATTCTATCCACTCTCTCAATCTGTGTGGTTACTTCCTTATTTCAGCTTCCATCATTTCTGGCTGAGATGCCTGCAATGCCTGTCCATCTTCCTATACCCCCTCCTGTCCCATTCTAACACATTTCCACATGGCAGCCAAAATGACACTTTCAAAATGTGAATCTGATCACTTAAGCTCTGTAATATTTTCCTTTGCTTCTAGAATGAAAGATCAAATTCCTAATGAAAGCCTATAAGGTTTCTGAGGGTCTACCTTACCCCCCAATCTTCCAGTATGACATAATTCTCCAATTCTCCATGCTCATCTTCCTTCTTTGTTCTCTGAGCTCCAGTCACATTGTCCTTTTAACCCCTTGATTGCATTTTACTTCCTCCTTCTTCCACTCATGCTTTTCCTCTTCTGCCCAGAATCTTCTTTGCCCCTTCAGTTTTCCTAATTAACATCTTCTTATTCTTCAGGTCTCAGAGAAAATTCGCTTTTTCAGGGAAACCTCCCTGCCCCAAAATGTTGTGTTCTTTTCTTAATGTTATGAATCTCATTTAATGATTTTACAGATATGTGTTTCACTATGTGATTGATGTCTGTCTCCCTCACTGGTTGGAAGTTCCTTGAAGGCACTGGCTGTATCTGTTTTGCTCACCATTGCATCCTTCTTTGATCAGCACAAGGCCTGGAAGAAAAGTTAGCATCCAATGATGGCTGTTAAATGTACGTGGAGGGACACTGAATAAAGAGGGATGGTGAGAAGTCCAACCTACTGCCTCTGTTTTTGTCCTCCAGAGTCATCTGAAAGATGATCTTTCCTTCTTTTTTGCACACTCAGCCATGTCTTCAGTATGTTGTGTGGATATTAAGCACCAGAAGCCAAGCAATTTCCATAAACTTAAAAAGAGGCTGATTACCAGACTCATGGTAGCAATGAATAAAACTGGAGACAAAAACAGTCTAACCACCACAGGAGATAGTGCAAAAAGAGCACTAACCTGATGTCTACAAGTATGCTTTCAGGCACAGCTTCGGCACACATTATCCATGTGACCCTAGAGAAATCTCTTTGCTGTCTTAGTTTCTCTGAATGCTACTTTCAAAAAAAATTTGGAGATATAACGTTATCTTCAACTTTTATAATTCCTACTTGCTTATTAATGTTTTAGCTTATTTCAATTACAGTATTTAAATTTCTCACATAGGATACAAAAGAAAGGTTTAAAATTTGGAAATTTATGTAAGAAATAAGCACGACTTTTAAAGTTCACTCGGTGTTTTCAGACCAGGTACTCAGGTACTGATGTGTTGCTATATTTTAAAATAGCAGTTAAAAGTTTCACTTCTTTTAGTCACTGTGTTCAAATCTTTGCTTCTCTGTAGACTTTACAGTAACACGAAAGGATCCATGTTATCTAATTATTAAAATTATTCATCTATCTTTATGATAAGATGCTGCTGAGTCGTTATTTTATGCACGACTGTTCATGGCTGCAGCGTATCATCTATGTGTCAATCATCAAAACACATTTTCTAGCCGGGCTCGGTGGCTCAGCCTGTAATCCCATGCTTTGGAAGGCCAAGGTGAGTGGATTGCCTGAGCCCGCGGGTTCGAGACCCGCCCGGACAACTTGGCAGACCTTATCTCTACAATAAATAAAAAAAAATTAGCCGGGCGTGGTAGCGCGCGCCTGTAGTTCCAGCTACTTGGAAGGCTGAGGCGGAAGGATCGCTGGAGCCCAGCAGGTCGAGGCTGCGGTGGCCGGGAGCGGCCATAGCACTCCAGTCTGGGCGACAGAGTGAGACTCCAACTCAAAAAAAAAAAAAAAAACCAACACATTTTCTTTTTTAAAAAAAGTTGATAAACTATAAGCACCGCAAGTTGAACTTCATATTCTTACTGAATTCCATTTGTACACTTTCCAGAAATTACCTCTGAAAGGGAAGAAAAGCAAGCTTCAGATCTGTGTTAAGTCTAATTAAGATAAGTACATTGGGTTACTTGGAATGAGACTCATACCACCAGGAAACTTTGGTTCATTTCCTAAGTGTAAGTAAACACATCCACTATGCTGTTAATAAAAGCAATGGCAGGGCAATAAAAAGCTTGGCTGACATGAATAAAGATGAAGTTATGAATACTTAATGGCAAAATGTCCCAGTTAATAGATGCAGACCTGGAATATGTTAGTCCGAATGCATGTGAATTTCCACCGGTGAGGGGAAGGACCTGCAAGTTTCACAGTAATGCTAAACTTCAAATGTGTGAGTTCCATAAACTCACTCTCAGACAAGACTTTGAGGTTTATTTTAGAGCTGGCATTTTAAATGCAGGAGGGAAGCAATGCTCATGGATAGTGTACTTGGTATTTCTTTGCCAGGGGGTGGGTAACCATGGGTTGAAGAGGAAGCCAAGTTAAAGATTTAAAGAAATGCAATCCTCTTTTATATGAGTTAACTCCAAAAGTACTATTTTTACAGCCTGTTTAGAAGTGTTTATATCCAGAAAACAAATGAGGGGTTGTATACAACAAGAAGGAAGAGAGGATGCAGGTGGTAACCATATTTTGTTTAGGGCACAAATTTCCAGATTGGGAAATAGTTTTTGTATGCATCAGCTGGGAGATATTGACCAAGTCCATTCCCCACTATGAGACTATCTTCTAAGCTATGCACTTTACTTTAAAAAGGAAGTCTTTCAAAGTCCCTTCAGCTATAATATTCTAGGATGCTATAAAATCATTTTTTATGATTTCATGAAAGCATGAGTTGAAAGTTTTTCTGCCTCTGAATTTTTTGTTGTTGTTGTTATAGACATGTGGGTTACAAGTCAGGATTGGCTAAACAAGCAGGGTGTGAGTAGGTGAAGTTTGAACCTCCAACTTGCTCTCACTTCCCCTAGTTTAGGACCAGGTATCCTTTGTGATGTTACGTGTCCCATCTCTCACTCCCTTCCCTGGCAGTGTCCATCAACTACCGGTCCCTCTCTTGTGCTAATGTGATTAATGTTCAGGTCCCACTTATGAGTGAGAACAGTCAGTATTCGCTTCTTTGTTCCTGTGATTGATCATTAAATATGATAGTCTCCAACTCCATCCAACTTGCTGCAAATTCCATGATTTTGTTCTTCTTTATGGCTGTAAATAAAGATTTGCCTTCCAATTTGCACATGAGTATCTTGTATGTTTGGTTGGCGAAAATCATTCCAAACAACTTGATCCACACTATGGCACCATTCAATCATTAATTCAATAAACACCAAATGCTAAGTACTTTGTCTCTGACAGGTATCAGAAGATACCCGACTAAAAACCAAGCTCTGGAATGAATGCTGTCATGTGAACACGATCCCCATGGAGGCTTTCTCTGTTCAGCAGATTATCCCTACAACCATTTTAGTGTTTTCTAACTGCATTATTGTTTTCAGTATCGATCTTTACAACTAAAATAAAATTAATATCCATCTATGTCTTTGTTGTAGAACCAAACTGGACAGATTTCCAATGAATGTAAAGAGAATATTGGAAGGGTCGACTGTATGATACAGAGTACATGAAACAACTGAAATTTACTCTGAGTGGCCCAAGAGTATGTCCAAGAGGTAGGTAGTCCTCCTCTGATCAACTAACATGAGGTTCAGTCGGATGTCAAGAGATCTGCCAATGGAGAAATAAATACATTAGAATACTGTGAAATAGGAAACAAATAATCATTTCAAGTATCAGCTCAAAATTGCTAGAACTGACTTGCAATGAAGTTGTTTCTTCTATGAGTAGTTCTATGTAGCATAATGCAGGTGACAGAATAGAGTTACTTGTTTAAAGATGATTGATAATTCCCCCCAAGTAACATTGGAGGCCTCCACTAACAGAAAGTTTTCTTATTTAACCCCATATGTACTCATGTAATTATAAAACAAACATTTATTAGTATGAGTATTATGTGCAAAGAAGAGGATTAGCTGTGCAATAAATATTATTCTTACTTTCTAGCATATAAGTTAGAAAGAGAGGAAAGATAGTGATATAAATAAGTATTGTAGACATCCAGTTTTTAAATGGCAGAGTAACGATAGTCCTGTTCCTTTCATCTCTTTGAAATCACTCAAAAACAGCAAAGAAAGAGTAAACATAAATGTGAAGTTCAAAGTTTGGAGACACACACATACACACTATATTTGTAGAAAATAATTTATTGTTGGGGAGTAGCAATCTGCATTATAACCCTATTTCTGCCAAGCTCTGTTGACTAGGTAGAAGTTTGAAACCTAAAACAATTCACCCACATATATAATGAGGAACTACAGAAAATTCCTGCTAACCTAAAACACAGTCCTAGTCCTCCCCAACTAAAATTTCCTATAAACAGCTGATTCAGGAAAAACGTATCATATTTAAAACTGAGTCGAAAAAAATTAAGAAACCAGAAAGATGTGACCAAAAAAATTCTCATTAGAAAAAGAGTGTTTTCATAAGCAGATGAAAATTATAATCAACATATTGCCATGAATTTTCAAAACTTAAAACAACTTACAACTATCAAAGAAGATCACAAGGCAGAAACAAAGAGCTAGAAAAACTATGAGAAGATCATACAAGGAAATTATATATTAACTGGTAGAACTCAGGAAAGAAGTAAAATAGATAAATCATTACCAAAAAGAGGATTACATTAGAAGCAGTACAAGGGAGAAAAGGAATGCCTGAAAACATAGTAATGGATGTAAACACAAGAATGAGAAAAACATTTATTCTGAGAAATTAAAACCACTGGATAAGTTTGCTTTTTTAAATTTTAGTTAAAACATAGATAAAGCACATAAAATATAAATTATAATTGTCAGAGAAGAAGAGAATTGAAATAAGGGACTACATTAAAAGTATGTTTGAAATGTAATTCAAGAAAATTATCCAAAAATAGAAGAAAGCGTTCATTGGAAGGAGCACATTATTTACTAATGAAGAGGTAGGATAAACAGATACAAAATGAACATCAATACATATTATAGTAAAATTGCCTGATTTCATAGACAGATAACTATTTTGCCAGCCAGATAAGAAGATCAAGTTATCTACTAGGGAGAAGAAAAAATATCAAGTGATTTCAGATTTCTCCACAATAATATTCAACCAAAGAAGAGCCCCAGTAAAACAATGCCTACAAAGATTCTCAAGGAATAAATTGTGACTCAAAACTTTTAAACTCAGCCAAACTGTAATTCACATATAAAAACTAAAGATAAATATATCTCCCATGAGACCTTCCTGGGGAAACTATTAGAAGAGGAACCTCACACAATCAAGTGACAAATGGGGAAACTACACTGAAATAACAAACATTGAACCTATTTAACTGTTGGACCACAAAAAAAGAGAATATAAAAATAAAAGTTACAGAAACATATGTCCATGGGGGTCCAGCATAGTGGCTCCCCCCATAATCCCAGCTACTCAGGAGGCTCAGGTGGGAAGATCTTGAGGGAAGGTAGGAAGATGGCTTAAGGCCAGGAGTCCAAGACCAGCCCGGGCAACACAGCAAGACCTTATCTCAAAAATAATTTTTTGTTTTTAATTAGTACACACCTATAGTCCCAGCTACACAGGAAACTGAAGCAAGAGAATTGTTAGAGCCCAGGAATTCAAAGTTGAAGTGACCTATAGTCCTACCATTGCACTTCAGTCTGAGCTAATTTTGTTTTAATTAAAATAAAATGTAAGTGGTATACACCCTGACAATATTTTTAAAATGATTGAACAACATGGTGGGGTGGGGGGAGGAGGTTGCAATTTTCTCATCATTTATAAGCTAGAAAATCAAGAAATTGTGGCAATAAAGTTACAAGTCTATATCAGACTATAAAAGTAAACAGTAAGTATATATATATTTATATATATATAAATATATATATTTTTAATATATATATTATATTTTTAATATATATAAAATATATATTTTATATATATATTAAAAAATCCAAAAGAAAAACCAACTGGAAAAAGAAAGAGGAAACCTATTGATTTCAATATTGAGGGAAAAATACAACTACAGAAGAAAAGCAATAACAACAAAAAACAATTCAATGACAGATATTATATAGTCACAAAAAAATTTCAAAAATCACTAAATCCAGAATTAACATAAAATATAATGACAGAATGAAGTCTACCATAGCAGCAAATGATTTGATGAAATACATGTATTAAAAGAAAAAGATGCAAACAATAAATCACCACATAGAAGTTAAAAATATAAATAAATAACTATCAAAATCCCAGCTGCCTTTTCTGCAGAAATTGAAAAGCCAACCCTAAAATTTATATGGAAATCGAAGCGGCCCATACTAGCCAAAACAGTCATAAAAAAAGAGAATAAAATGATCATCATTCCTGATACCAATACTTACCACAAAGCCACAGTAATCAAAACAGTATGATACAGGGATAAAGATAGAAATATAAAACAGTAAAATAAAATTGAGCATCCAGAAATCATCCCCTATATTACAGTTAACTGATTTTTGACAAGGTACCAATTCAATGGGAAAATAATCATCTTTTCAACAAATGGTGCTAGGACAACTGTCTATCCACCTGCAAATAAGTAAAGATGAATCCTCACTTCACACAAAAATTAACTCTAAATGGATCAAGGACCCAAATGTAAGGCTTAACACTATAAAATTCTTAGAAGAAAACATAGGTGTAAATGACCTTAGCTTAGGGAATGACTTCTTAGATATGACACCAAAAGCACAAGAGACCAAAAAAAAATTAAGATAAATTTGACTTTTAAAAAAATTAAGGTATTTTTTGCTTCACAGGACAACATCAAGAAAGTGAAAAGGTAATGAAAGAAAATATTTGCAAACATTTGTAAATACCCGTTAAAGGACTTTGACAAGAATATAAAAAGAACTCTTCCAACTGAACAATAGAAAGACAACCCAATTTTGAAAATGAGCAAATGATCTAGGATTTGAATAGATATTTATTCAAAGATGATCTACAAATATCCCATAAACACAAGAAAAAATACTCTACATCATTAGTCTCTAGGGAAATGCAAACTAAAACCACAATGAGATACCGCTTCATACCAAGATGACTACAGTAAAAAATATAGAAAATAACCAGCATTGATCTGGCAAGAATGTAAAATGGTGCCACCACTTTAAGAACAGCTTGGTAAAAATCTCAAAAAAGCTAAATATAGAGTTATCATTTGATCCAGCAATTCCACTCTTAGGATATCTGTCTTAGTCCATCTGGGCAGCTATAACAAAATGCCATATACTGGGTAGCTTATAATTAACAAAATTTATTTTCTCATAGTTCTGGAACCTGGGAAGCTCAAAATCAAAGCATCAGCTTACTTGGTATATAGTGGGAGCCCATTTTCTGGATCATAGATGGCTGCATTTGTGCCATAACCTCACACAGTGAAAGGGACAAAGCCACTCTGTGGGACCTCTTTTATATGGAAACTCATCTCACTTATGAGGGCTTCGTGCTCATGACCTAAACACCTATGCAAAGCCACACCTTCAAATACCAACATTTGTGATTTGGTTTCAGCATACAAATTTTGCGTTGATAGAGGAACAATAACATTCAAACCATAGCAATATCCAAGAAAAATACAAATATATGTCTTACCAGAAATTTGTACATAAATATTCACAGCAGCATTACTCATGATAGCCAAAAAAGTGGAAATCACATGATGAATTGACAAACAAAATGTGTTATATTCCTATAATGAAATATTATTCAGTTATAAAAAGAAATGAAGTACTGATACATGCTACGACATGGATAAAACTTGAAAACGTCATGTCCTAAAGAAACTAGACACAAAAGGCCATATATTGTATGATTCCTCTTGTATGAGATATCCCAAATAGGCAAATCCATAAAGTCAGAAATTATTTTAGTAGTTGCCAGGGACTGGGGAGAGGGATGAATGGGGAGTGACTGGGTAGGAGATTTCTTTCTGGGGTGATGAAACCGTTCTGCAATTAGACAGTGATGATGATTGCACACTCTGTTAATATATTTTAAAATCACTGAATTGAACACATTTAAAAAGTAAATTTTGTGGTATGTGAATTATTTTTGAATAAAGTTGTTTTTTTTTTAATAGAGAGAAGAAGGCATTTCTACATGATCTTCAAAATATATATAATAAAAGGCAGAGGCAAGTAACGATATTATGTATAGTATAACAACATGTGTGTAAAAACTAGAAAGATAGGAAGACAGAGACATAGATTACACACACACACACACACACACACACACACACACACTCATACACACACATATTATGAGAGAGAGAGAGACTTACTGGGAGGACAACCAAATTTCTATTTTACACTCTTTTATGCTTTTTGCTGTTTGTACTATGTGTAAGTATTATATCTATTAAGATAGTGTGAATTTAATAACTTACTCTAACAAAGACCATGATCATCAGCATATAAGAGGCAGACAAAATGCTATCCACAGAAAGATTTATACCTACATAGCAGGTAAAACATGGGAAACTTCAAAATGGAAAGAAAACCCAACATAAGTCTAGAAAGATCTGCTGATTCCATTTGATTAGAGTCAAGAATACTCTAGTGAGAAATAACTAAAAGACCAAAGGAATGAAGACATCCTGGACTGTGTGTGTGACAGGCTGGAGTGCAGATATTTACAGGAGAGGTGGGCTGTTAAACAATATTCACTACTAAAAAAGAAAAGAAAATCAATGGCATTTATCAACTGCTCCAATCACTTGCTTACATAAAGAAGGAAGCAAAAAAAGACAAAACTCTATGCCAAGCACTGTCTGTAATGTATAAGTCTACTATGTTGAACTTCAAAAGTAATGATCATCATTTTTTAAGTCTTTCCTCTCTATCATGTGTTGCATTTTGGAGAAAAGCTATAAATATGACACCAGAACCCTCTGGTTCTCTGCTGACAATCTGCAAAAGATTTTTTTAAAAAAGAACTTCTAAAGCCAATGCATTCTAAAAGATCCCAGTGCTCAGCACCACTTTACTTCATGGGAGTATAACTACTGGTCAGGACCTTAACAGAGTTCTTGGGCACACAGTAATGAGAGGAACCAGCAAATCATTCATGGCAGCTGCCTTCATCCTTCAGCAGCTGTAGAAAGTGCTATATATTCCTCCAAATATTGCTTTCATTATGCATACTATTACACATGGGAGGATTAAGGTTTTCTGCCAGAGGCTGAAATGGGAGCTCAGAGGTCCATTCATGCATGCCTAAATTCAAGACTACAATTTACATCCATTAAAATGCACATGTCCTTTGACCCACCATTTCTATTCCAGATATTTGTCTTAGAAAAATATTTATACCTATGCACAATGATTCATATATGAAGATGTTCACTGTGCCATTGTTTTTTAATAGTGAAAAAGGAGGAGAAAAAAACTAAAGATCGATTATTGTGGAAATGGAACCAAATTATGATGTATCCATAGTATGAAATATGACATAACGCTGAAAAAGAATGAGATGGAGCTACATATATGCACATGGAAAGCATTCCAGGAGATACTAACAAAGAAAAAATTTAGGATGCAGAATAGTGAGGTGTTTAAGAAAACGCATATTCATCCACATAAGGATATAAATTCATTGGGAAATGATTGGAAGAATTCATACCAAATTGGTCATGGTTGTTGTGGGCAAAAGAACTAGGGAGAAGGTTGAAAGTAAAGCATTTGATTTCTACCATATTGCTAGAATTTTCTTACAATGAACATAATGAACTTTTGCTCATTATTTGTGCAATAAAAACTAGCAACTCATTAACTTTGTGAAAAATTTAAAGATAGAAAAATACATTAAAAAGAATATTACATTTACTTATAACCCTACTGTCCAAAGATGTCCATAATTAATATTTGAATGAATTTTCTCCCAGTGTTCTGTAAACTTTTTTTGTTATGAATTGTTCAAAGGGTTAAAAACTTTTTAATTATCAGGAGAGAGCATAGAATTGTGATGTTGAACAAGGGTTATACTCCCGTAAATTCTATTAAAAATCAGTCTAACATGGTATGTGCACAATAATTACAATTAAGTTTTTAAAACCGATAGCAAAGAAACAAAATGCCCTGAAGTATTGGAACAGATTATGCTTATGTTTATGATTGGTACAGCCTCTAAAACTCCACCTATTTTAAAATATGCTATAATTATCTTGTGTTGCTTGTATAATCCAAATAAATTTTAATAATCTTTCCAATTCTTTCAGGAGCAAAAAAACTTCTAATGAAATTTTATTCCTGTAGTTCTCTGTTCCACTATAATCTCTATAAAGAAATGTGCAAAATTCCTTAACACCAGAAAGCGAGGGCTAACAGACATGCCAATGCCAGAATCTGAGAGAAATTTTCAATAAACTACAAGGCAGAGGGAGGTGAACTGAGAAAAATATTTCTATATCTTATCTCATAGGAAACCCAGGCTTTATATCATGGGTGGCCCAGCCTAGAAAAAAATAGATATGAGTTCTTACTTCTCCCACTGTCTAACTTCAGGAGACCTGGTCTGTACCAATCTCAAGACTGGGCAGCGATATAGGTACAATTTCAGGGTGGCCACTAGAGTGTGACCATAAGTAGAGCTTCCTGGGAAGAGACAGAAAGAATCCCAAAAGTACATGCTGAGTGTTGTGTTTTGCGTATACTCCATTAGCTCAGCATATCAGAGAATACAAAGGAGTGTATTTCAACAAAACATAAACAGGCAAATATAGGAAAAAGATATGGGATAAGGATTAACAGAGGGAAAACAACACATAAAAAGAGTAAAAATTCTCACTAGGGATAGAAAATGTCAAAATCGATGGTGCAGAAAATTGAATTAATAATATGGAAAACGAGAGAATCATTCTCAGATTTTGGATTTTTGGATTTTTGGGGGGAGTTTGAGAGTCTAATGTGCATTCAGGTTCACACACACTGCAGCTCTTATGGACCAGCAGCCCTTATGCACATGAGTTCCCAGGCCACTGCCCAGCAGAAGAAGGAGATGTTGCTGGCTGCCACACTTGCTGCATGTTTCTGGTGTGGGTGAAATTCTCAGATTTAAAAGAAAGTGATGACTAGACTAAAATTATATAAAAGATAAAATGACATGTAGAAGATCATATATAATTAAGATTCCCGAATAACATAATAGATAAGAAAATAATAATAAAAAATATAATAAAAGAAAGTTTCTCTTAGATCACTCATTCTCAACATGTGGTCTGCAAATATTTGGGGGTCCCAAGACACTTTGAGAGAGTCCACAGAGTCAAAAGTATTTTCATAATAATGTGATGATGTGATTTGCCTTTTTTCACTGTTTTTGGTATTTTGCAGTGATAGCAAATACCAAAATGGTTGGCAGGACTCTAGCGTCTTAACTCAAATCAGGGCAGAAGCACAAAGCTGAATTTGTAGCCATCATATTCTTCACCCCCATGCACTTGTGTTTTTAAAACTGCCAATTTCATTTAAGAATGTTCTTGCTAAAACAGTAAAAGTATTAATATTATGGCATCTTGGTCCTTGCAAACATGTCTTTTATATTCTGACTGATAGGCATTCTATAGTATTCAGCCTCTGAGACCTCCCTGGAATTCTCTCCCCCTAGTATTCACAACTCTTGTGTAGGCTTCTCCCACATTGATATATAACAGGATATTATGGAAATAACGGTGCATGACTTCCCAGCCTAGGACATAAAAGATATTGTGCCTTTTATATTTCTGTTAGAGCGCTCCCTCTGGGGAAGCCAGCTGCCATGTTATAAAGACCCTCAAGAAACCCCATGGAGAGATACCTATGGAAAGGAATTAACATCCACCACCAATGACCTGCATTAACTTACCAGGCATGTGAGCAAATCATCTTGGAAGTGGATCTTCCAGACCAGTCAACCCTTAGGATGACTAAAGCCCCAAGGAACATCTTGACTACAACTTTATGACAAGCCCTAAACCAGAACCACCTAGCTAAGCTGATCCCAAATTTTTAACACACAGAAACTGTGTGAGATAATGCATGTGTATTTTTGTGTTAAGCTGCTAAATTTGGGGGTAATCTGTTATCCCCCATTGATAAGCCTAAAACCTTATGCTATGTTGAAAAGTACAGTGCTTGCTCCACTAGGGTTGCCAGTAAACCTAGCCACTTTACTCATGAAATAGCATTTTTACTGACAAACTATGGGTATTCGGATTTGGGCATGTACGAGATATTTTTCTCAAAAATGAACAAAGTGAACCTGTCATTTCAAGGATAACTGATAGCATTTGTTGCCAATGATAAACTTTCAGCTTTTAAAGAGAAATTAAAATTTTGGAAAACATATGACTGCCACCATGAATCTGACAGTTTTCCAATACATAAAGTCTTTTCTGATACAATAGTGGCAAGATTAACTAATGTGATTTTTCTAATATAGTATAATGAACTATGTCAACATTTGGAAGATCTACAAAACTCAGTAAATTAGTATTTTCCAAATGACCAAAGCATGTGTTTACAAAGGATCCATTCAAAGAGCAAGATAGAGCAATGTATTTTAGTGTAACACAAGACAAGGAGATCATTAACATGGTTTCACATATACTTTGCAACCCACCTTTAATAAACTACAACTTGCCAAGTTTAGGATAATAACAAAGAAAAATATCCATAATCATCCAAAAAGGCTTTTAAAATATCCCCTCTCTTCTATAATTACATAGGTGTATTATGCTGGATTTATTCACATGCTTAGATCAAAACAACATAATGCAGCAAAGTGGATGAAGAAGCAGATATGAGAATGTAGCCATTTTTAAACATTTGGGCCCTCTTAAAGAGATTTGCAATAATAATAATAATAATAATAAAGCAATGCCACTCTTCTCATTGGATTTTATTTTGTTTAGAAATATAGAGTTCCGGTAAGATGGCGACAGCATAGGTGGATTTGTGAGATTCTTCGAATGTGAGTTCCCAAAAAGACTCTTACTTTTCTTCCA
>NW_007258933.1:349792-350164 GCF_000164805.1 Carlito syrichta | reverse complement strand
TCCATCCAAAGACCACAGAACACACATTCTACTCATCACCACATGGAATGTATTCTAAGATCGACCACATACTTGGCCATAAATCAAGCATAAGTAAATTTAAAAGAACTGAAATTTTACCATGCACCTTCTCAGACCACAGTGGAATAAAAATAAACATTAACACCAACAAGGTCCCACCAAAACCCACAAATACATGGATATTGAACAGCATGATGCTAAACGACTCCTGGGTCAATGACAAAATCAAAACAGAGATCAAAACACACCTGGAAGCAAATGAAAATGAAGAAACATCTTACCAAAATCTCTGGGGTGCCATGAAAGCTGTAGTAAGAGGGGAATTTATATCCCTACAAATGCACATGAAGA
>NW_007258933.1:348025-349742 GCF_000164805.1 Carlito syrichta | reverse complement strand
CAGACTTTAGACACTCAGGAAAGATTCCAGAGCTAGTCTGATCTCTTATTTTGACTTTTGATTTTATCATTTTGACTGTTTGTTTTGTATACTTTTGTTCACTTTCTGACTTACACTATCTGTTTCATGATTTTATTGGTCTGTCTCTGTGTAGCTACCAGTATCCTTTACAGAACTTGGCTCACATGTTGTTTTCACTTCTCTCTGGCCTTGTGTCTCTTTTTCACCTGTTAGTTGTTATGTATGTCTGTTTTCCCTCTCACTCTCCTCTCTTTCTAACTTCCTATGGACCCCACTTCCCCCATTATTTTCCTCATTTGTACCTCCTTTTGATCCAGGGACCAAACCAACATAGTGCTGCACAGACAGATTGCAAGGCAGTGGGAAATAGGTTCCAGTGTGCTCATACACCTGTTGGTGGATGCTGGAATCAGCATATAGATTCTGAATCACAGCTTCCCCATCAATTAAACCTCAAAACTACAAAAAGTATAGACTGCAGCCTACACTCCAACCTCAAAAGTGAACAAAGCCAGAGGACCCTCATAAGGAAGAACAGGAGATTGCACAAGTGAAAAAAAAGCGACCCCACCTTCCCTGAAAAACAGAATTAAAGAAGGAGAGGGAAAGGGGGAGAGAGAAAAATTCTGCACAAATGAAGAAAAACCAAAAGAAGAATATGGGTCTCTCCCAGACCCCTGGGAGGGCAGACACTGAGAAAACTGAATTCAAAATGCAAACATTGAAGAGCCCCCAGAATGACTGGTCCCCAAACTACAAACCTAGTTATCAAGACATTAATGGAGAGATTAAAAAGAATTGAGGAGAGACAAGAAGAAACTAGGAAGGAGCTGATATCTGAGATAACAGTAATAAAGAATACTGTGAATGAAATAAATAACAAACTGATAAGCATAGAAAGCAGAATTACCCAAGCAGAAGAAAGAATCTCAGAGCTTGAGGACCAAAATATAGAACTAATCCAAACTCTTAAAAACATAGAAAAAAAGCTCAAAAAGACAGAACAAAACCTTCAAGAGATGAATGATCACTTCAAGAGACAGAACCTAAGAGTAATTGGCCTTCCTGAGGCAGAAAGAGAGAAAGAGACCACACTGGAACAAACTTTCCATAAGATCATTCAAGAAAACTTCCCTTATCTAATCAGTGATGCAAAAATTCACACACAAGAGATTCAGAGAATCCCTGCAAGACAACAAATGAGAAGACCAACTCCTAGATACATAATAATTCACCTAAACAAAGTAGGCATAAAAGAAAAAATCCTAAAGGCAGCAAGAAAAAAAGGCCAGATCACCTACCATGGAAGACCAATTAGAATAGCAGCAGATTTATCTACAGAAACCCTGCAGGCTAGGAGAGCTTGGAGCCCTATCTTCAAAGTCCTAAAAGATAAACAATTTCAACCAAGAATAACCTGCCCAGCCAAGTTAAGCTTCATCAGCAAGGGAGAATTAAAATGTTTCCCAGATATCCAATTCCTAAGAACTTACGCTGCCACCAAACCACCTCTACATGAAACACTTAAGAAAGTACTAAACATGGAAGAAAAGGAAAAAAGAACAACATTCTCCACAAGAGTACAGGAAAAAGAATAAAATGTACATGAACCAACCTCCAAACCAAAAGAAAGACAAAAAACCAAGTGGAAGAAAAACAACTCTATAAGAACTCTATGATAGGGATGAACTCTCTC
>NW_007258933.1:347426-348005 GCF_000164805.1 Carlito syrichta | reverse complement strand
CTAAAGGCAGCAAGAAAAAAAGGCCAGATCACCTACCATGGAAGACCAATTAGAATAGCAGCAGATTTACCTACAGAAACCCTGCCCACTCTCACCCCTCCTGTTCAACATAGTATTGGAAGTTCTGGCTCGAGCAATCAGAGAAAAGAAGGAAATCAGGGGTATCCAAATAGGAAAAGAGGAAGTCAAGTTATCTCTCTTTGCAGAAGACATGATTGTGTACCTTGAAAACCCAAGAGAATCTGTCAAAAACCTCCTTACACTGATAAAGGCCTTTGGTAAAGTCTCAGGATATAAAATAAATGTGCAAAAGACAATCGCATTTCTTTACACCAATAATAAACAAACAGAAACCCAAATAAAAAGCACGATTCCATTCACAATAACCACAAAAAAATGAAATATCTTGGCATCTTCCTAACCAGAGACGTGAAAGACGTTTACAATGAAAACTACAAAACCTTGCTCAAAGAAATCAAAGATGACACAAACAAGCGAAAAAATATCCCATGCTCATGGGTTGGAAGAATCAACATTGTGAAGATGTCCATCTTACCTAAGGTAATCTACAGATTCAAT
>NW_007258933.1:318400-347386 GCF_000164805.1 Carlito syrichta | reverse complement strand
TGGGGAGAGGAGAACCTATTCAGTAAATGGTCCTGGGAAAACTGACTGACCACATGCAGAAGATTGAAATAGGACCCCTATCTATCCCCATACACAAAAATTAACTCCAAATGGATCAGAGACCTAAATGTAAAACCTCAAACCATAAGAACCTTAGAAGCCAGGCTCGGTGGCTCAGCCTTTGGGAGGCTGAGGTGAGTGGGTTGCCTGAGACCACGGGTTCGAGACCCACCTGGGCAGGCGAGACATCATCTCTACAATAAATCAAAAAAATTAGCAGGGCATGGTAGCACACACCTGTAGTTCCAGCTACTTGGAAGGCTGAGGCAGAAGGATCGCTGGAGCCCAGCAGGTCGAGGCTGCAGTGGCTGGGAGTGGTCACTGCACTCCAGTCTGGGTGACAGAGTGAGACTCCAATTCAAGAAAAAGAACCTTAGAAAATGAAGGACATACCCTCATGGAAATTGGAACTGGCATCCAATTCCTGAATAAAACCCGAAACCCACAGGTCATAAGAGATAAGATAGACAAGTGGGAACTCATTAAACTGACAAGCTTCTGCAAAGCCAAAGAAACCATCAAGAGAGAGGGAAACAGCCTACAGACTGGGAAAAAGTATTTGCCAACTCCAGGTCCAACAAAGGCTTGACATCTTGAATCTACAAGGAACTCAAACATGCTGAAAAGGAAAAAACTAACAACCCCATTATAAAATGGACAAAAGATATGAACAGACACTTCTCAAAGGAAGACATCTGAGCAGTCAACAGACACATGAAGAAATGTTCAACCTCGCTAATCATCAGGGAGATGCAAATCCAAACCACACTGAAATACCACCTAACTCCAGTCAGAATGGCAATTATCAATAAGTCAAAAAATAACAGCTGCTGGAGAGGGTGTGGCGAAAAGGGAACACTTCTACACTGTTGGTGAGAGTGTAAACTAGTGCAGCCTCAGTGGAAAGCAGTGTGGTGATTCCTAAAAGCTCTAAATATCAACCTCCCATATGACCCTGCAATACCCCTACTGGGAATATACCCTGAAGAACTCAAATCATTCTATCAAAAAGATACCTACACATGAATGTTTATCACAGCATTGTTCACAATAGCAAGAACCTGGAACCAACCATGCTGTCCATCAAAAGAGGACTGGATTTTTAAAATGTGGTACATATACATGATGGAATACTACGCAGCCATAAAAAAGAACAAAATCATGAATTTCGCAGCAACTTGGATGGAACTTGAGTCTATAATACTGAGTGACCTCTCACAGAAACAAAGATCTGAGTATCACATGTTCTCACTCATATAGTGGACCTTGATCACCCAACGTATTACCATAAGGAAATGACTGACAGTTGTGGGAAACTATGGGGGGAGGGGAAGAGAGATGGGATTAATGGTAGTAAACATCTGTCTGGGGATGGGGAGACACCTCTTATCAACAAGGGTGCCAGAACGAAGCATATTTGTATACCTAACCCTTAACTGTACCCCACAATATCATAATTAAAAATATTGATTATAAAATAAAATAAATTTTAAAAAAGAAATATATAGCCAGCTTTTATAATGGGCTGAGATATAATAGCTTTATTATTATTTTAGGTGAATTAATAAATATTTTTAAATTCTCAATTTTGATTTTTTATGTTGAGACAGGGTCTCACTCTGTCACCCAGGATGGAGTGAAGTGGTGTGATCATAGTTCATTGTAATCTTGAACTCTTGCGCTCAAGCCTCCTCTCACATCAGCCTCCTGTGAGTAGCTGGGACTATAGGTACATGCCACAAAGCCCAGCTATTTGGTTGTTGTTGTTGTCGTTGTCGTTGTTGTTTTGCTAGTAGTCTCACTATGTCACTCAAGCTGGTCTCAAACTCCTGGCTTCAAGTGATCCCCCTGCCTCAGCCTACCAAAGTTCTGGGATTACAGGTATGAGCCATCATGCCTGACCCAATTTTAATTTGTAATGTGGCAAATATTGATAGACATATCCCACAAAACAAAAGTTTGGAGAGGAGGCTCTCAATAATCTTTGAACCTGAGACTAAAAAGTTTGAGAACTGCCTTGGCCACAGAAAAAGTTCATTATATCTGTTACTCAGAATGACTTAGTTATGCTATGATAACAAACACATCCAAAATCACAGCAACAAAGCCTTATTTCTTGCTCACACTATAAGCTCAAGACGAAATAGTGTTTGTTTGAAAATTTTGCAGTCATCATGGCAGAGTGAAAGGGGACAAAGCAAGAGTTGGTTTCAAGGCAAATTCAAAGAAAAATACATTATTATTTCCTTATTAGATTGGCAAAATGAAAAAGAGTGGTAATATCCATTGCTGGAGAAGGTGTGAGGAAATAGTTACTTGCATATAGAGCTGGTGAGAGTATCAGCTGTTACAACCTTTCTAGCAGGCACTTTAATCATTCAAGTATACCTAAATATTTCTAAAAATATGCTTAAACGTTGACCCAAGAATCCAATTTTGAGGACATTATTGTAAGAAATGTAGTGATACTCATACTTGAAAGCTTATCAAGGTATAGTTTATAATTTTGAAAAGTTGAAAAAGTACTTGAATATTCAAAATATAAATTTTATAAATTAATTACATTATTATCTACACAATGGAATATTATTTAGGAATTAAAATATTAATAAATGCATATATCTGCAGCAGTATAAATGAAAAAACTCAACAAGTAAGGAGATCAAATCAGTGGTTAATAATCTCCAATAAAAGAAAAGTCCAGGACCTAATGGCTTCATGGGTGAATTGGACAAAACATTTAAAGAAGAATTTATACCAATCCTTCTCAAAGTCTTCCAAAAAATTAAAGAAGAAAGAACACTTTCAAAATCATTTTATAAGGCCAGTATTACACTCATATCAAGCCAGATAAGAACAATAGAAGAAAATAAAGTTACAGACTAATATCCTTCATGATCATAGACACAGAAGTCCTCAATAAAATACTAGCAAACTGAATTCAGCAGTACATCAAAAGGACCATATACCATGATAAAGTGGTATTTATCTTTGGGATGCAAAGATAGTTCAACAAACACAAATATATATATATGCATATATATCTGATACACCACATTAACAGAATGAAGGATAAAATTGTATGATCATCTAAATAGATGTAGGAAAAAGCATTCAAAAAACTCAATACCCTTTCATGATAAAAACTTTCAACTAATTAGATATTGAAGGTATATACCTCAACATAATAAAGGCCATATATAGCAAGCTCACAGCTAATATCATACTCAGTGAAAAGGGAAAATCTTTTCCTCTAAGACCAGAAATAAGGATGCTCACTCTTGCCATTTCTATTCAATGTAGTACTAGAATACCTGACCAGATAAAAGGCATCCAAATTAGGAAAGAACTTAAGAGGTCTCTGTTTGAGGATGATGAAATATTATAGCTAGAAAACTTTAAAAACTCTAACAAAAAACTGTTAGAACTACAAAATGAACTCAATAAAATTTCAGAATACAAAATCAACACCAAAAAAGTCAGTTGCATTTCTGTACACTAACTATCCAAAAAAGGAATTGAGAAAACAATATTATTTACAATATCATCGAAGAGAATAAAATACATAGAAATAAGTTGAATTGAAAAGGTGAAATATCTATATACTAAAAACTATAAAACTGGTGGAAGAAATTGAAGAAGACACAAATGAATGGAAAGAAATCCTATGTTCATGGATCAGAAAAATTAATAATATAAAAATGTCCATACTACCCAAAGCAACCTACAGATTCAACACAATCCCTACCAAAATTCCAATGGCATTTTTCACAGAAATAGAAAAAGCAATCTTAAAATTCATATGGAAAAACAGAAGATTCCATATAAAAAAAGCAATATTGAGCAAGAACAACAAAGTCAGAAGCATCACACTTTCTGATTTCAAAGTGTCTTACAAAGCCAGGCATAGTGGTGCACATTACTAATCCCAACAACATGGGAGGCTGAGGTGAGCAGGATTGCTTTAGCCTAGGAATTCGAGGCCAGACTGGGCAGCATAGTGAGACACTATCTCTTAAAAAAAAAAAAAAGTGTGGCAACTCCTTCAGTTCCCCCCTCCCACTGTGGGAGCTTTTCTGTCCTCTCAATAAATCCTGCTTTTAAAAAAGTGACAAGGCAGTAAAGCTATAGTAATCAAAACAGTATGGTACCAGAATTAAAATAGATATATACTCTCAATAGTATAAATGGAAAAAGTCAACGATGGAGCAGACTAGAAATTCTAGATATAAATGAATGCATATTAAGTCAACTAATTTTCAACAAAGATGCCAAGAAGACATAATGAGGAAAGGATAGTCTCTTCAATAAAGAGTGCTGGGAAAACTGGATATCGACAAGTATAAAAATAAAACTGGGCTCTAATCTTCCACCATACACAAAAATCAACTAAAAATGGAACAAAGACAACATAAGACCTAAGGCCATACAATTCCTAGAAGAAAACAGAGGGACTTCATTCTGTCTCTCTCCTTCCTTCTCTGTCTGTGCCACGTCTCTGGGTGATTTCATACAGTTCCCTTATTCAATATCTCTGAATGTCAATGACTACCTCAATGAGCCTTGATGTGCTTCAGACACATAGATACAAATATGTCCTTGATATCCCACATTTGATATGGTCCCAAGTATTATCTATTTAACCTCTCCGTAAATGGTAAATCTATTAACCCAGTAATTTTAGTCAAAACTCTAGAACTTGTCCTTGATTCCTCTATTTCCTGGAGATCTATTGAGAAAGTTTTGGGGTGAGGGAAGCACCACTTCCAAACTACTTCTCTTTTTGTCCCCTTTTCTCTTTCAGAGTTGTTGCTGGAGTCCTTATCCTGCCACATGAGCCTACACTCTCCCTCCAGCACTATGATCTAACCTCAGGACTTTTGACTTGTTCCTGCTTTTGCCAGGAGCATTCTATACCTGGTGCCTTAATTAATGGCTGGCTCCTTTCTGTCATTTATGTTTAAGATCTTTCACTGCCCCCTTTAACACATCTTTCCCAAACACCCTTTCCTCTGTAGGTATCCTCTATCATTCCCATCTATTTTATTTTCTTCATCTGAAATCGTTGCATTTACTTATGTGTTTATTTGCTTATTGTGCATTTCCCCCTATTGAATATAAGTTTGTTGACAACAGGAATCTTGTGTTTCTTCTCACCATTGTGACACCTTGACACAGAATAGAGACTCAGTGGATAAATTAATGCCTTAAATTATCTTTGTTAATAAATTTATTTTAGAACAGTTTTGAATTTACAGAAAAATTACAAAGACAGTACAGAGTTCCCATAAACTTCACACTCACTTTCCCTTGTTATTAATATCTTATATTAGTATGGTACAGTTGCTAAAATTAATTATTGTTGTTAATAATATTATTAATAATAATAATAATAAATTTTAATTATGCTAATAATATTAGTATGGTACAGTTGTTAAAATTAATTATAGTACAGTTCTTAAAATTAATTATTAATTATTAATTATTAATTATTGATGTATTATTATTAACTAAAGTCCACATCTTATCACGATCCCCTTAGTTTTAGTCCTAATATCCCTTTTCCACTCTAGGGTACCACACTGCATGTAGCTGTCATGCCTCCCTGTGCCCCTTGTGACTGTAACAGTTTCTCAGACTTCCCTTGTTTCAGATGACCTTGACAGTTTGAGGAGTACAGGTCAGGTATTTTGTAGAAAGTCCTTCAGTTTGGATAATTTGGATTTGTCTGATGTTATCTCATGATTAGACTAAGGTTATATGCTTTGGGGAGAAAGATCACAGAGTTGAAGTGCCATCTTTATCACGTCATATCAAGTTATGACACACTATCAACTTGACTTATCACTATTGATGTTAACCTTGATCACTTGGCTGAGGTAGTGTTTGTCAGGTTTCTCCACTGTAAAGTTATTGTTTCCATCTATTGTCCTATTTTTTTTACCATACTCTTTGGAAAGAAGTTACAAGGTACTTACTGAGTGTGGTCTACCTATCTGAGGGTGAAGTATCTACATAAATTATTTGGAATTATTCTCCATGGGAGACTTATCTACTCTTCTCCGTGTATTTATTTATTTTATAATTTTTTGTTTTAAATATGTGGGGTACAATTCAGGATTAGGTATACAAATGTTCATTATGCAGGTATCCTTGTTGATGAAGTGTGCCTCCTCCCTCCCCTGGCAGTTTCCCACTATTGCCAAACCCTTTCTTATAGTATTATGATAGTTGTTCAAGGTCTGCTTATGAGTGAGAACATGTGATACTCGATTCTTTGTTTCTGTGATAGATCACTCAGTATTACAGCCTCTAAGTCCACCTAAGTTGCTGCGAAGTTTATAATTTTGTCCTTTTTTATGGCTGCATAATATTCCATCATGTATATGTACCACATTTTTTTTAACTCAGTCCCCTTTCAATGGGCAGCACGGTTGCTTCCATGTTTTTGTTATTATAAATAATGCAACAATAAACGTGCGTGTGCAGGTATCTTTTTCAGAGTTCCTCTAGGTATAGTCTCAGTAAGGGGATTGTGGGGTCGTATGGGAGGTTGATTTTTAGATCTTTTAGGAATCACCACACTGTTTTCCACAGAGGTTGTACCAGTTTACACTCTCACCAACAGTGCAGAAGTGCTCCTTTTTCGCCACATCCTCTCCAGCATATGTTGTTTTTTGAGTTATTGATAATGGTCATCCTGACTAGAGTTAGGTGGTATCTCAGTGTGGTTTTAATTTGCATTTCTTTGATGACTAGTGAAGCCAAGCATTTTTTCATGTATCTTTTGGCTGCTCGTATGTTTTCTTTTGGGAAATGTCTATTCATATCTTTTGTCACTTTGCAGTGGGGTTGTTTGTTTTTTTCTTTTCGGCACATTTGAGTTCCTTGTAGATCCTAGATGCTAAGCCTTTGTCAGATATACAGTTGGTAAATATGTTTTCCAGTCTGTGGGCTGTCTCTCCACTCTCTCAGCGGTTTCTTTGGCTTCACAGAAGCTTGTCAATTTGACTTGTCAGTTTGACTTTTCAGTTTAATGAAGTCCCACTTGGGGTTTTGATCAGGAATTAGGTGCCAGTTCCAATTTCTCTAAGGGTGTCTCCTGCATTTTCTGAGGCGCTAATAGTTTGAGGTTTTACATTAGGTCTTTAATCCATTTAGAGTTGATTTTTGTGTATGGTGATAGGCAAGGATCTTGTTTCAGTCTTCTGCATGTGGTCAGCCAGTTTTCCCAGCACCATTTACTGAATAGGTTCTCCTCTCCCCAGTGGTTGGTGGTGGAGATTATGTCGGAGATGAGTAGGTTGAAAAATGGAGGTTTTGCTTCTGGAATCTCTATCCTGTTCCATTGGTCTATATGCCTGTTCTTGCACCAATACCAGGCTGTTTTGATCATTGTAGCTTTAAAATAAAGCTTAAAGTCCAGGAATGTGATGCCATCCACTTTGTTTTTTTGCTGAGGATTGTTTTGACTACTGTGGTCGCTTATGTTTCCATATGAATTCCTGTATTGTCATTTCCAGGTCTAAGAAGAATGCTGCTGATAATTTAATGGGTATTGCATTAAATCTGTAGATTGCCTTGGGCAGGATGAATATCTTAACAATGTTGATTCTTTCAATCCATGAGCATGGACTATTTTTCCATTTGTTTGTGTCATTTTTTATTTCTTTGAGCAGTGTTTTATGGTTATCATTGTACAGGTCTTTGACTTCTCTGGTTAGGAAGATGCCAAAGTGTTTCATTTTGTGTGTGTGTGTGTGTGTGTGTGTGTGTGTGTGTGTGTGTGTGTGTGTGTGTGTGAACACTGTGAATGGGACTGTGCTTTTTATTGGGGTTTCTGTTTGTTTACTGTTGGTGTATAGGAATGCCACTACTTTTGCACATTTATTTTATACCCTGAGATTTTGCCAAAGTCCTTTATCAGTGCAAGGAGGTTTTTGACAGTGTCTCTTGAGTTTTTGAGGTATAGAACCATGTCATCTGCAAGAGGGAATACTTAACTTCCTCTTTTCCTGTTTGGATACCCCTGATTCCTTTCTCTTGTCTGATTGCTCTAGCTAGGATGTCCAATGTTATGTTGAAGAGGAAGGATGAGAGAGGGCATCCTTGTCTGATTCTGGTTTTCAGGGGAAATGGTTCCAATTTCTGTTTATTTAGCAATATATTGACTGTGGGTTTCTCTGTATTTATTTATATATTCAATCATTATCTATATCAGTATGGACTTACAGACATTCACTTTATACTTCAAATTAGACTGCAATACTCTTTTACTTATTTTGCTGCTCAAACTATTTGTTTCAGCTTAGGCCACTGGGAGCTCTTTCAGTTAGTTCCTGTGACTCTTTGATGCACTCCATCACTTTTATTTTTCTTTCTTTCTTTTATTTTTTAGCAGTTTCTGGTTCTAGAGAATGTTCCAGGTTCACCTTATATATTTCCTGCCCCAAACCTAGAATCTGCCATTTCTCTAAGGAGCACTTGTTTCTTTTACTGAAAAACTGTATTAGAAACCAAGATATGGGCACTACATGTCAAATTGCCATTTAAAAATCTTATATGATTCAATGATGAAAAGGATGTGGTAAAACTAGAATTTTCATGTATTAGTGATGAAGGAGTCAATGATACAATTTTTCTAGGAAAACAATTTTTCAATGTACACAGAGTCTTAAAAAATTTTATACAAATTTTGATATTATAGTCATACAGATGACACTCTAAAATGCAAAGATTTTTTTCCATATTATGTGTAATATTAGAAAAGCCAAACCAAGTGAAAATGGCTAAATTAAAAATTGAGTCATTAAAAAGTAAGCTTAAAGCACTTTAAATTATTTGTTGTATAAGGTGGCAATATACACAAATTTATGGATGCCATGGAGAAATGGTTATTATGTGAATGAGGAACAGTAACAGTATATGCATATTTATATATTTGTTTATGTATGCTTTTATAATTTTTTTATATTGAAATTTATAATTTCTGTGGAAATGTCTTTTAAAGTAGAAGAAAAACTTCTAAAATGTTCATAGTAATGTCCTCCTGGTGACAGGATTAAGTTATATTTATTCTGTGGTTTTGTTTGTTTTCAAGTATTCTTCTACAATCTGGTACCTACTGCATGTTCTCACTTATAAATGGAAGCTGAACTAAGGAACTACAATAGAATGGTATAATGGACAATGGAGACTCAGAAGGAGGAGATGGGAAGGGGGAAGGGATAAAAAAAAAATCACCTACTGAGTACAATGTTCACAGGTTGGGGTAGTGGATGCACTTAAAAGCCCAGGCTTCTTCACCACTACACAATGCAGCCATATAATCCAAAAACATTTGCACCCCCTCAAGCTATTGTAATACATTTTTTTGACCAGGCACAGTGGCTCATGACTGTAATCCCAACACTTTGGGAGGTGGAGGCAAAAGGATTGCCTGAGCCCAAGGGTTCAAGACAAGCCTGGGCAAGTTGGTGAAACCTCGTCTCTACAATAAATCAAGAAAAATTATCCAGGCGAGGTGGTGCACACCAGTATTGGAAGACTGAGGTGGAAGGATCACCTGAGCTCAGCAGGTTGAAGCTCCAGTGGCCATGAGCGTGCCACTACACTCCAGCCTGGGCACAGAGTGAGACTCCAACTCAATAAATAAATAAAGTGTGTAAAGCTGGTAACTGCAACCATAAAAAACAAAAATAATTTCATCACTTTGCATAGCTATGTAACGTGAACATGTAAACAATTATTGTTGGCTATTTATATTTTATAGATGACTGATTTATCTGTTTGCTGAAGGGCATCATGATTTCTTGACAGTAAACTCCTTATCTGCAATAAAAGGGAGACCTTAACTGGGAGATGAATCTGATTCTCCTACAATCACACAGCAAATTGCTGGCAAAAATCGAACTCCACACAGCATGGGGCACTAGAAAGAGCTGGATGAAAGACTGAGTGTCAAAATTCCTGGTGTTAATTACTCTGTCACTCTTCTTCTGGCCTTGCTAACTTCTCAGAAAGGGATGCACTTTCCTGAGTTGCAGGGAGGACTGGGGAAAAGAGGAGACAAGTCTCAAAGTATAACAGGGAGCAGAGTATGTTGAAATTACAAAGTCAAACAAACTTGGCTTTCAGATGATGGCAAAGCGGGTAATTAATTCACATGGGACTTTGAGGTCTGGATTTGTTTTTCTCTTATGCGAATCTGGGTTTGTTTTGGTGAAGTTAGTAAGTAATAATTTTGTGTCGTCTTCTCCAGCTACAGAGCGAGGTCACATGACCCAAAGTTTTACCAAAAGCAGCACTTTTATTCTGTAAAGTTGCCAAGGCAACACCAGCTGCTTATGACATCATGTGACTGAGGGGACACAGACTGATTTTAGAAGCCTAAAATTATCACTCAATCTGCTCACCAAAATTCTGAAGCAGCCAAGACGGCCCCAAGCCCAAGAAAAAGCTTCAGAAACACTGTTCTTTGAAAATGATGATGGTGATGAATTATGTATTGTTCTCTGAAGTCTGGTACCATGGTCTCAAATCACATACTAAAAACATACTCAAGATTAACATATGCTGGGCAAGCAGGACACACCTGCTCATCTGTTTTCAATTAAAGTTTTCCCATTACCGTGATGGCTAAAAGTAATTTTTAGCTTTCGTTAAAAGGACCATAAAAATTAAAATCTATTTTTACTTAGGTCAAAATTATATCTCAAATTTAATTCAAGATATGTTGAAGGTATAGTAATCCCAGCACTTTGGAAGCTGAGGCAAGTGGATTGCCTGAGCCCGCGAGTTCAAGACCAGCCCGAGCAACTTGGCAAGACCTCGTCTCTACAATAAATCAAAAATTAGCCGGGCATGGTAGCCCGTGCCTGTAGTTCTGGCTACTTGGAAGGCTGAGGTGGAAGGATCGCCAGAACCCAGCAGGTCAATGCTGGGGTGGCCGTGAGTGTGCCACTGCACTCCAACCTGGGCAACAGAGTGAGACTCCAACTCAAAAAAAAAAAAAAAGACATATTGAAGGTATAAACTAGAAACAATACTTTCTGTTATAATAAATAATGATATAGTAATTAGAGATATATAATCATACAATTGTTTCAATATTTTAATAATAAACAGTCCATGAAACATACTAAAAATCTAAATTTTAGGGATTCCCAGAGGGAATGAATTACATTAAACAGATTAAAAAGAAATGCAACATAATTCTAAATTGATCATTTTTCAGGCATTTAGAAGCAGGAAAGGCCAGACTCAGTGGCTCAGTCTATAATCTCAGCATTTGGGAGGCCAAGGCAAGTGGATTGTCTGAGCCCATGGGTTCGAGACCAGCCCAGGCAACTTGGTGAGCTCTCGTTTCTACAATAAATCAAAAATTAGCCGGACATGGTAGTGCGTGCCTGTAGTTCCAGTTACTTGGAAGGCTGAGGCGGAAGGATCACCAGAGCCCAGCAGGTTGAGGCTGGGGTGGCAGTGAGAATGCCACTGCACTCCAGCCTGGTCAATGGAGAGAGACTCCAACTCAAAAAAAAAAAAAAGAAAGGAAAAAAAAAAGCAGCAGGGAAACTGGTCTTGACCTCCTACAGAACAAGCAAATTAGAAAGGAAAGTAAAAACTGAACTAAATGCAAAATACAGTACTTTATCATATCATGTTGCCCAGGCTTCACCCCTTTCTCATCTAAAAAAAATCCTTCACATTTAATTTAAGACAATTGCATTGAAATTGATGCTTATACTAACAAAACAAGTAATATTATTCCTAAAGGAAAATATCTGGAGTATAAGTATATCTCATAAACAGAATTTTCAGCTCTTTGTATTTAATTTTGCAAACATAAAACATTGAACACCCATTATGCAAGACAGTGTGCTAGGTTCTGTGGGGATATCAAGATAAAAAAAAATTAGCTACAAATAACTAAGCAGAGATACAAATAACTCAAAAAGTAAAAAAGCCATGAGAGCACAGGTGAGATAAAGATCCCTCATGGCTGGTAGGACCAGAAGGGTTTCACAGAAAAAGAGATATTTTCAAATTGAGCCTTGAAGGATGGGTAAGACTTTGCAAGTTAAAGAGGAAAGAGCATGCTAAGAAGGAAACATGCTTCGGGTAAAGGTCAAAAGGGGCAAGAGGAGAGCTTGGGTGAAAAGAAAAGAAGCAAATTATATTCAGGAAATTGTTTGATAGGATTTAAGAGTGAAACATAGATTGGTACCAGGTTCTAGAAGAAGCTGAAGACCATTCTAAGAAGACTGGACTTGATTCTGAGAACAGAAGGAAGGAGAACAGAAGGAAGTCACTGTAGTAAGATTTATTTGGGGAATGACCACTGAATGAAGAATAAAACAGAAGCATAGGGCATCATATCAGGGGCCTGCAGTAATCATGGCAGTGAGAGGCCATGGGAATGGGAACTGGGAAAGGAGAGGAGCAAACAGATGGACAGAGGACACACGTGAGAGGGTGATTGGCAAGACTTGGTAGCCAGCTGCATGCGTGTGGGCGGTAGGAGTATTTAGAGACATTCCCTTGAAATGTGTTCTCAGAAGTAGAATTGCTAATTTAAATGCAATTTGATCTAAATCAAAATGTCTTCACCTGATATATAAATTCAATCTCTCCCATTTCTAATTTTGGGATATCAGACAGAAAAGAACAAAGAATCATGGGATTTCATGTAGCGACCTTTATCGTTGCATCATTTTCTCTCTCTCTCTTTTTTTCTTTTGTCTCCTGTCAACCGATAAGGGACTAAAAGCAGGAAGGCAAACTGAGGCTGGTGTCAAATGAACTGTTGAGCTAGAGTAGTCATTAGATGCGGGAAAGAAGTGTAGGAGGGTCACGTGTTTCCCCATCCTCTGGTTCTCTTTTTTTTTTTAATTTTTTTTTTTAATTATACAGACGTGAGGTACAATTCAGGGTTAGGTATACAAACGTTGATTATGCAGGTACCCTTGTTGATGAGGTATGCCCCTCCCTCCCCTAGCAGTTTCCCTCAACTGCCAATCCCACCCGTATTCCCCTGACAGTTTCCCACTACTGCCAGTCCCTTTCTTATAGTATTATAATTGTTCAAGTTCCGCTTGTGAGTGAGAACATAGGGTACTCTGTTCTTTGTTTCTGTGATAGATTGAGTATGACCAACTCTAAATCCATCCAAGTTGCTGCGAAGTCCATATGATTGTCCTTCTTTATGGCTGCATAATATTCCATTGTGTATATGTACCACATTTATTTAATCCAGTCCAGCTTCGATGGACAACATGGTTGGTTCCATGTTTTTGCTATTGTGAATAGAGCTGCAACAAACATACAGTTTCTTTTTTAAAAAAATTTTTATTATAAAGATGTAGGATACATTTCAGGGTTAGATATATAAACATTGATCATGAAGGTACCCTTGTTGATGAGGTATGCCCCTCCCTCCCCTAGCAGTTTTCCTCAACTGCCAATCCCACTCCCTACCCCAACAGTTTCCCACTACTGCCAATCGCCTTCTTATAGCACTGTAATTGTTCAAGGTCAACTTATGAATGAGAACGTATGGTACTTTGTTGTTTGTTTCTGTGATAGATCACTAAGTATGATTGACTCCAAATCCATCCAAGTTGCTGCAGAGTCCATATATTTGTCCTTCTTTATAGCTGCATAATATTCCATCATGATACATACAGTTTCTAACAGCTCAAGGCCGCATCTCTAAGATGATCTTTGAGTGCCCACCTGAGAAACCTCAAGGCTGCCCTAAGAATTCACTGTTTGTTCCAGCCATCACCTGAAGATAGGGCCTCTGTGGGAGGGTTAGGAGCCTAACTTCAAAAAACAAAAGCCAGTAAACCCAGATGGGTTTCACATGGACTAGCCCCAAACTCTGTTCTTGCTTTTTGTAATTTTTCACTTACCTGACTGTACTGAGTCCCTACACAGACCCTTTCATACACCTTCATTCTCTGTTTAAAATATCCAGTCACCTCTATATAAGCTGAGTTTAGTTCACACAGGACTCTTTTTCTCCACTGCAGTGGTTTAGTACAGATTAAAATCTGCCTTTACCGCTTTAACTAGTATCCAGCTTTTTTTACCTTTGAATACACCGGCCTGAAGCTTTGCCTCAGCTTCCCCTGTCCAGTACTTCAGGTCCATTCCCCAGAGCTCCAGAGTCATAGGGAAAAGCAGAAGCAACAAACTCTGATTTAGCCAACTCAGACCTAGAACTGTGTGGTATCAACTTGCATCTTTAAACCAAAGACATTCTAGGGTCTTCTTAAACAAAATTAATCGGTTTTCTTGATTAAAGATTTTCTCAGAGCCTTTATAAAGTTATCACACTCTGTTAATTTCCGAAACGGAAATACAAAAGATGGTATTTTCCAAACTTGTTTAGACTACCAAACTCATTTTTCCAAGAACTTCTAAAAGGCATATGGATGGATAGAAAAATTATTAGGAAGCAACACTATAAAATGGTGATTACTACTTCTTCCTTCTACCCAGCATTTGTACCTTACTCATTCTGAAATGTTGAACTTCACTCTATAGCAAAGCACTATGCGAGGACTTTTGAAGTCAAAAATCAAGCAGTCACTGCTATTTCTTTTATATCTATTTTGTAAATCCAAATCAATCAATCTTTAGTTTTCAAACCACTTTCTCAACAGAAACTTTGTTATATAAATTGCCCTCTAGTAAACATATGCATATTTAGAAAGACATATATAGCATGTATCAGGAAAAGCATATATTTTACACTAAAGTTAAACCCATCTCAATATCATTAGCTATTCATTACAAGCAGGTAAGTTAAGAAGGTCAGCCAAATGTTAAACATCACTGGAAGCAAAAATCTAGAATAATCTGGATTTAGGCTAAAATATAGAATTTATGGTTCAACATTTCCCCTGAAAACTGGAACAAGACAAGGATGTTCACTCTCACCCCTCCTGTTCAACATAGTTTTGGGAGTCCTAGTTAGAGCAATCAGAAAACAGAAGGAGATCAGGGGTATCCAAATAGGAAAAGAGGAAGTCAAGTTATCCCTCCTAGCAGATGACATGATTCTGTACCTCAAAAACTCAAGAGAATCTGTCAAAAACCTCTTTGCACTGATAAGGCTTTTGGCAAAGTCTTAGTTATAAAATCAATGTGCAAAAGCCAGTTGTATTCCTATACACCAACAACAAACAAAACAGAAACCCAAATAAAAAGCACAATCCCACTGACAACAATCAGAAAAAAAAATCAAATACCTTGGCATCTTTATAACCAGAGACGTGAAAGAACTTGACAATGAAAACTATAAAACACTGCTCAAAGAAATCAAAGATGATGCAGACAAATGGAAAAACATTCTATGCTTATGGACTGGAAGAATCAATGTTGTTAAGATGTCCATCCTACCCAAGGCAAACTACAAATTCAATGCAATACCCATTAAATTACCAGCAGCATTCTTCTCAGACCTGGAAATGACAATACAGAAATTCATATGGAAATATAAATAACCACAAATCATCAAAACAATCCTTAGCAAAAAAAAACAAAGAGGGTGGTATCACACTCCCAGACTTTAAACTTTATTATAGAGCTACAATAATCAAAACAGCCTGGTATTGGTGCAAGAACAGGCATATAGACCAATGGAACAGGATAGAGATTCCAGAAGCAAAATCTCCATTTCTCAACCAACTCATCTTTGACAAAGTCTCCACCTCCAATGACTGGGGAGAGGAGAATTTACTCAATAAATGGTGCTGGGAAAACTGGCTGACCCCATGCAGAAGATTGAAACAAGATCTCTATCTGTCACCCTACACAAAAATCAACTCTAAATGAATCAAAGACCTAAATGTAAAATCTCAAACTATAAAAACCTTAGAAAATGCAGGAGACACCTTATGGAAATTGGAACTGGCAACCAATTCCTGATCAAAACCTCAAGTGCCCAGGCCATAAGAGATAAGATAGACAAGTGGGACATCATCAAACTGACAAGCTTCTGCAAAATCAAAGAAACCATCCAGAGAGTGGGGAGACAGCCCACAGACTGGGAAAAACTATTTGCCAACTGTATGTCTGACAAAGGCCTAACATCTAGGATCTACAAGGAATTCAAATGTGCTAAAAATTAAAAAACAAATAGCCCCATTACAAAGTGGGCAAAAGATATGAATAAACAGTTCTCAAAAGAAGACATACGAGCAGCCAACAGATACATGAAAAATGTTCAGCCTCAAATTAGAACCACACTGAAATACCACTTAACTCCAGTCAGGCAGGCTATCATCAATAACTCAAAAAACAACAGATGCTAGAGAGGATGCAGTGAAAGGGGAACACTTCTACACTGTTGGTGGGAGTGTAAACTAGTACAGCCTCTGTGGAAAACAGTGTGGTGATTCCTAAAAGCTCTAAAAATCGACCTTCCATATGATCCCACAATCCCCCTACTGGGAATATATCCAGAAGAACTGAAATCACTCTATAAAAAAGATACCTGCACACGTATGTTTATCGCAGCATTGTTCACAGTAGCAAGAACGTGGAACCAACTGTGCTGCCCATCAAAAGAGGACTGGATTTAAAAATGTGGTACATATACATGATAGAATATTACATAACCATAAAGAAGAACAAAATCATGAACTTCACAGCAACCTGGATGGACTTAGAGTCTATAATACTGAGAGACCTTTCACAGAAACAAAGAACTGAGTATCACATGTTCTCACTCTTAAGTGAAACTTGAACAGTTATCGTAATACTATAAGAAAAGGATTGGCAGTAGCGGGAAACTCCCAGGAGTGGGGCGGGGAAGCAGAATTGGCAGTAGTGGGAATTTGCCTGCGGAAGGAGGGGCACACCTCAACAACAAGGGTAACTGCATAATGAACATGTGTACACCTAACCCTGAATTGTACCTCACATCTTTAAAATAAAAAAATTTAAAGTTTTCTAAAAAAAAGAATTTATGGTTCAAGATGTAGCAATCTGAAAATGAGAATCTGGAAATACAAAGCAGTTTCAACATATTATTTGGTAATTATTCAGAAACCAGGTTGTATACCTCCATAGTAGGCAGTAAACACATTTTTTTCTTTATGAAACCCAAGGTATAAATGGATGACATGGATAAAATAAAAGCATTGGGCAGACATCCTTCTGTCTTGGATTTTCTGCTTAACTAAGGAACATGTTATATCCAAATATTTCCTGAGATATTATAAATACCATCTTGGTTAAGACATAAAGTTTCCTGATGACACATCATGGAGATGAAGTTTTGACTCAGATCATTACCAGGGATGGTCAATGTGTTTAGGGCAAAGATTTGCTTGCAGAAACAGTCATGATTTGAGCCTAAATTATGTATTAAAGTCACCACTCCAGTTTGCCTATTTTTGTTAAAAACATCGTGTGAAATTTGGGGTTGAGGGCTAGGGGTTAGAATTTACATCTTAGGCTGGTTTCTTTCCCACAGCATGCCCACAAGGCTGCTGTGGACAAAGGCCTCAGAATCCATCTTCCTGGCGTCTGGGTGGAGCCGAGTGAGTGTGCATGCCCAGTTACAGGTCATAGGCCAAATGGGGTCCACCCTTCCTCCACGACTAGAACCCTACATAAGCAAAATATATAGGATTCCAGACACTAAATGCTAGAAAATCAACAACTGTAACATGAAAAGCATGATAGCCAAAGCTCAAAAAGATAGATCATAACACATCCTAATAGGCCAACTCATAGCTCTAGCTCTTGGACTCTGTGGAAAACATAACAGGCTTCCGTATGCTGGGAGATAATTGCTGACAAGTACAGATAGAGAAGACGTGAGTACGATCTGGAAAACAGAGAACTCAAGAGGGCTTGTAACCAGAAAAGACCACCCAGTAATCCCATCCTTCATAGGAGATAGTTTGCAAAATTCTCCAAGTGTGGAGAATTGTCCTGGCAGCAACAAAAATAGCAATGACAAAGGAAACGATGCCAGAGATGGAACCAGGGGCAAGCCCAGTCAATTTCCCTAGAGCCTCTTTCTCTACCAATCTCTTAGTCTAGGGGTTTCTGGTTTCCATAGACATTCTCCATCCAAATCCTTGGGAATTTTCAGAAGCAGAACTTCTCATCTTCAACCACAGCCTGGCCTGGGAGGTCCTCAGGCTCAAGAACTCCAGCAGGGGTTCTGGCAACTTCAGCTCCAGTCTGTACCATAGACTTCATGTCAGAATCTGAATGTTTCCCTGGATCCAAAAGGCATCCTATTGCCCCAGGCCCCTTTAGTGAACTTTATATCAATATTTACTACTCCCTGCCATGATACTTTGGCCCAAGGCGGGGCTGTCTGGATGAGAACTGTCACAGCATGAAGGCATTTCTGAATTGATGGAAGAGTCAGTCTATTTAAATGTCCTGCTGATCCCCCAAGGGAACCATGAAAAACCCTAGGACCATAGAACATGTTTGTGAGAATTCTGCATATTGTTGGCCAAGACTATATAATTCGTTCATTGTTATCTCTTTAGAGATAAAAGTCTACAGGGAGACAATCTGTTCTCATTATTTAAGGTGCATCAGAATCACCTGAAAGGCTTGTTAAAACAGTACTTGGCCAGGCGTGGTGGCTCAAGCCTATAATCCCAGCACTTTGGGACGCCCAGGCAAGAGCATTGCCTGAGCCCGTGGGTTCAAGACCAGCCTGGGCAACATGGTGAGACCTCATCTCTACAATAAAAATTAAAAAAAATTAGCAGGGCGTTGTGGCATGTGCCTGTTGTTCTGGCTACTGGGAAGACTGAGGCAGAAGGATCGCTGGAGTCCAGCAGGGGTGGCTGTGAGCGTGCCACTGCACTCCAGCCTGAGCAATGGAGTGAGATGCCAACTCAAAGAAAAAAACCAGTACTGAGCCCACCTCCAGCATTTGTGACTTACTAGGTCTGAAGTAGGACCCAATAATTTGCATTTCTGACAAGTTCCCAGGTGATATTGAGATGCTTCTGGTCCATAGTACATGCTTTAAGCCCAACTTCTGTAGAGTATTTCATTGTGCAACTGTAAACAACTTATTTATTCATTCCACTGTTCATGGACATCTGAGTTGTCTTCATTGGGGGGGCTATTATAAATAGTGTTTCTTTTTTTTTTTTTTTTGAGTTGGAGTCCACTCTGTTGCCCAAACTGGAGTGCAGTAGCACGCTCCCGGCCACCACAGCCTTGACCTGCTGGGCTCCGGCGATCCTTCCGCTTCAGCCTTCCAAGTAGCTGGAACTACAGGCATGTGCTACCACGCCCAGCTAATTTTTAGATTTATTGTAGAGATGAGATCTCACCAAATTGCCCAGGTGAGTCTCGAACCCACGGGCTCAGGCAATCCACTCACCTAGGCATCCCAAAGTGCGGGATTACAGGCTGAGCCACAGAGCCCAGCCATAAATAGTGTTTCTATGAATATCTTTGTATGTGCCATTTGGTTAACATATGTAACTCATATCCTGTTAGGTCTTCAAGAATTATTAAATTATAGGGGAGTATATGTTCAGCTTTGGTAGATATCGCCAATGAGTTTTCCCAAGTAGTTTAACCAGTTTTCTCTGCCACAAACAATAAATATTTGAAAGTTTGTAACTCAGGATTCTTACCAACATTTAGGCTTATGAAGTTTTTAAGTTTCTGCCAATCTAGTGACTGTGTGTATGGTTTCATGGTTTTCATTGAGGTTTTAATTTGTATTTCCCTGCTGACTAATGAGGTGGAGACCTTTTAATATGTTTATAGGACATTAGAATTTCTTTTTATATAAAGTGCCTCTTTAAGTTTTTTGCCCATTTTTTAAATTGACTTGAATGAGTTCTTTATATACTTTAGATACTAGGCCTTTGTCAGTTATGTGTGTTGCAAACATTTTCTTTCATTGTGTAGCTTGTCTTTCACTCTTTATAGTGTCTTTTTATCAATAGCATTTCTTTATTTTAGTGGAGTCTATTTTCAGTGTTTCCCAAACTTCTGGTGGTAAAGGTTCTATTTTTTTCCAAATTGAAAATTTATATTTTTGAAAATACAATAAGCTGCTTCATATAAACATGAAAATTTCTCAAAAGCATTTAAAAAGCTTTAGACATTTTATTATAAAGCAATGTGTTCAAGACCCATCCCTAAATCTCATCCAATTTTCTGAGAATAGTGTATTCAAGAATAAAGTGAAACTCAGGAATCAGAGTGGAGATTTTGACATTTGCACTTATCAATTAACTCTTAAACAAAAGAACATTAAACTACCAAATTTGTATTGCAGAACAAAGACCACAGTTGACATTCTTCCCTTGTCCTCCTTCTCTTGAATTTCCTCCATTTTATTTCTCTCCCCATTCGTGGGCTGCCATCTTCCTTGAAGTACAGAGATGGTTAAAGACTTGATGTGGTAAGTGTCCCTGCATACATGATACTTAGTAATAAAAAAAAATTTTTTTAAGTTCTAAAGTCATCTCAAAACTTCCCTAGAATTAAAAAAAAAAACTGAGACAAAATGTCATGCAGACTAGTTGAGTGTCATATTCAGAGTACAGCTTGATTTTAGCAGAGCATTTAAAAATGTTTACAGATAAATTGATGCAATAAGAATGAGGTTTCCCTGTTAGGTCATAGAAAAGAGACTATTTGAACAATAGTATTATATAAAAGTAAATTAAAATATGATGATTGATTTATTTTCTTCTCTGTAAGAGGACTTTAAAAACTGATTTTGCAGCCAAGCATGGTGACTCACACCTACAATCCCAGCACTTTGGAAGGTGAAGGTGAGAGGATTGCCTGAGCCCAGTTCGAGATCAGTCTGAGCAACTTTGTGAGACCTCGTCTCTACAATAAATACATACATACAAACATACATATATACATAATCCATGCGTGGTAGCACACTCCTGTAGCTCCAGCTACTTGGAAGGCTGAGGTGGGAGGATTGCCTGAGTCTAGTAGGTCGACGCTGTGGTAGCCATGAGCATGCCACTGCACTCCAGCCTGGGTGACAGAGTGAGACTTCAACTCAAAAAAAAACGATGTTGTAGTTCATAGCTTCTGTATCTATCTCCCCCAATTGAACTTCTTGAGGACCAGAATAAGCCTTATTTATCTTTTCAGTAGATTTTTTATAGATGATTTTAACAAGTTATAAAATATTCTATTTCTAGTTTGTTAAATGTTCACCATGGGAAGGCAAAGCAAGATGGCATAGTAGGACTCCCCAGTGATCACCCTCTGACAGGAACTTTAATTTGAACAACTATCTATACAAAAAATATCTTCACAAGAACTAAGAAAGCCAGGTGAGAGATCATAGTAACTGGTTATAGCATAATAACATGAAGACCTGCATTGAAGAGAGTAGGAAGGATAATTTTACATTTCCCACATTACCCCTCCCCAAATCTAGGCAGCATAGCATAGAGAGAGAGCTCCTTCACTTGAGAGGAAGATAAGCATACAACTTTGCCTTGGACCAATAACGGGCAAGCCATAGTAAAACCCAACACTAGCAGTTCCTATGGCCTCTGATTCCAGACCAGTATCCACAGACTGAGCGTGTAGACCTAACCTAACAAGGGATAGCAACCTATAGCCCCCTGCAAGATGAACTTGAGTTCTAACTTGCATTACTGCCAGCTGACTATAGCAGTTTTGGGCTCTGAATAAATCACAGTGATGATCAGGTCTCAACAACTGAGGGTTACAGACATACCATAGTGCTGCACTAGTCTCAGTGGCTATGGCTTTGGGTATGCCCCAGTGTTGTGTCATTCTTGGTGGCCACATAATTCCATCATACCATTGCCTGTCATGGAAGTCCAAGTCTTAGAGCACCTCCTAGTATTGCAACAGCTGCAGTAGTCATGGGCTTAGGGATCACACTAAATGATCTTCCGGAATCTCCAGAAAGGATGACTGTTGAAGGACATTCCCAGGTTGCAAAGACTGGAATAAGTGCCTATTTCAATGTACAGAATTCAACATACAACCACATCAAACAATCAGAAAAATGTGGCCTCACCAAAAAGACAAAATAAGTTGCCAGTGACTCACCCTAAAAAGATGGAGGCATATGAACTGCCTGACAAATAATTAAAAACAGATGTTCTAAAGAAACTAATAAATGTCACAAAAAAGAGAAGCAATCAAGAAAATAAGAAAAACAATAAATGAACAGAATAAACTTAGTTTAACTTAGAAACTTAGTAAAGAGGTCAAAATAATTTAAAAAGTCAAACAAATTCTGAAACTAAAAAAATGAACAAAATGAAAAATTCAATAGAAAGCATCAACAGCAGACTTGATCAATCAGAAAAAATAATCTGTAAACTTGAAGACAAATTAGTTAAAAACAGACAGAATAAAAAAGAAAAATGATTAAAAAGAATGAAGAAAGCTTATAGGATAGTATCAAAAGAGCATGGTGTTAAGGAAGGAGAAGAAAAAGATAAAGGGATAGAAATTTTATGTAAAGAAACAATAGCAAAAAAGAGAAGATTTTAATATTCAGATACAGGAAGGTCAAGAGTCTCCAATTAGATTTAATCTAAATAAGACTACCCTAAGGCATATTATATTCAAAAGGTCAAAGATCAAAGACAAAGAGAGGATCCTGAAAGCAACAACAGAAAAGAAGCAAATAACATATAAAGGAGTTCCAACACTACTAGCAGCAGTAGAAACTGTACAAACCAGGAGAGAGTGGGATAATATGTTCAAAGCACTGAAGGAGAAATAAACTGTCAACCAAAAATACTATACCCAGCAAAGCTGTCCTTCAGAAAAAAAAGAGATAAAGATGTTTCCAGATAAACAAAAACTCAGGAAGTTCATCACCCCTGTGTCTGTCTTACAAGACTGCTAAAGGTAGAGTTCTTCAAACTGAAAGAAAAGGATGCTAATGAGTAACATCAAAATATCTAAAAGTGTAAAACTAGCTGGTAAAAGTAAGAACAAAATCAAATTCAGTATACCCTAATATTGCAATGATGGTGTGTCAATTGCTTAAATGTATGGTATAAAGGTTAAAAGATAAAATTATTAACATTAAAAATAACCACAATAATTTGTTGAGGGATACACAAAGATGTAAATTGTGACATCAAAAATTCAAAAGAAGCAGTTGGGCTAAAGTGTAGAAGAGATTTTTTGGCAGTCAAAGTTAAATTGATATTACCTTAAAATCACCTGCTACAACTATAAGTCGTCTTTTGTAAGCCTTATGACAATCACAAAGCAAAACCTATAATAGATACACTAACAGTAAAAAGCAATAAATCAAAACACTGCTAGAGAAGATCACTTAACCACAAGGGAAGTAGCAAAGGAATAAAAGGTCTACAAAACAACTAGAAAACAAAATGGCAGTAGTAAGTCCTTACCTATTGATAATTTCCTTGAATGTAAGTTAATTAAATTCTCCAGTCAAAAAACATTGCATTGCTGAATGGGTATTTTTTAAAAGATTCATCTATAAGCTGCCTACAAGAAACTCACTTCACCTGTAAGGATACAGATAGACTGAAAGTGAAGGAATGGAAATAGGTATTTCATGCACATGGAAGCCAAAAGAGAGTAGAAGGAACTATACTTATATCAGATAAAATAAACTTTAAGTCAAAATCTGTAAAAAGAGACAAAAAAGTTCATAATATAATTATAAAGGGGTCAATTCCACAAGAGAATATAACAATTGTAAATATATATGTACCCACTATCAGAGCACCTAGATGTATAAAGCAAACATTAATAGACCTGAAGGGAGAGATAGACTACAATGCAATAATAGTAGGGATATTCAACATTCTAATTTGAGCAGTGTGAAGATCATTCAGGCAGAAAATAAACAAAGAAATATCTGATTTAAACTGTACTCTAGACCAAATGGACCTAACAGACATATACAGACTATTCTATCCAACAGCTGCAGAATACATATTCTTCTCAAATGCACATGGAACTATATCCAAGATAGATTATATGTTGATTTATAAAACAAATCTTAACAAATCTAAGAAAACTGAAATCATAGCAAGTATCTTTTCTGACCACAATGGTATAAAACTAGAAATCAATAATAGGAGGAACTTCAAAAAATTCACAAATACATAAAAATTAAACATGTTCCTGAAAAATCAATGGTTCAATGAAGAAATTAAAAAGGAAAATAAATAATTTCTTGAGACAAATGAAAATGAAAATACCATATATTAAAACCTGTGTGATAGAGCATAATCAGTTCTAAGAAGGAAATGTATAGCAATAAATGCCAATAATCAAAAATTAAGAAAGATCTCAAAAAAAAACCCTAACATTGTATGTCAAGGAACTAGAATACCAAGGACAAACTAAGATTAGTAAAAGAAAGGAAATAGTAAAGACCAGAGAAGAAATAAGTAAAATGGAGATTTGAAAAACCGTACAAAAGATAAACAAGATAGAGAGTTGGTTTTTTGAAAAGAAAAACTAAATGGAAAAAACCTTTGGTCGAATAACTGAGGAAAAAAGAGAGAAGACTCAAATAAATAAAATCAGAGATGAAAAAGAGACCAACTAATAACACAGAAATACAAAGGATCAAAAGAGATTATTATGAACAATTATATGCTTACAAAACGGATAACCTAAAAGAAATGGCTTAATTCCTGGAAACATACAACCTATCAAGATTGAATTATAAAGATACAGAAAATCTGAGCATACCAACAACAAGTAAGGAGATTGGATAATAATTTGTCTCCCATTAAAGAAAAATACAGGATCTGAGATTTTGCTGATGAATTCTTCCAGATATTTAAAGAAAAACAAATATGAATCATCCTCAGACTCTTCCAAACACTTAAGAGGTAGAACTTTTTCCAAACTCATTCTATGAGGCCAGTACCCTGACATCAAACCCAGACAAGGACACAAAAAAAGAAAGAAAAGAAAGAGGCCAATATCCAAGCTGAACATAGATTCGAAAGTCCTCAGCAAATACTAAGAAACCAAATTCAACAACACATTAAAAAGATCATTCATGATGATCAAGTGTGATTGAGCCCAGATGCAACATACAAATCACTAAATGTGATAGACTGGTCCCAAAATATGACAGAGATTAAGGAATGGATGGAAAGAGTGAATAAGATTCAAGAAAGATAAGATGCAACACTGAAAGAACTTGTAACAGAGATTTTGTTAATTAAAAATTTCATCCAGAAAATAAATAACAAGATGACAAACATGGAAAGCAGAATTAATCCAGCTGAAGAAAGACTCTCAGAATTTGAAGACCAGAACATGGAATTAACCTTATCTGTAAAAAAAACATAGAAAAAAGACTCAGAAAAAAAGAACAAAGCATATAAGAGATGTGCGATTATATCAAGAGGCTGAACCTATGACTGATTGGTATCCCAGAAGAAGAAAGGGAAATGGAGAACAACTTGGAACAAGTATTCCAGAAGGTAATCCAAGAACACTTTCCCCATCTCACCAGAGGTGTGACCAGCCAAGCACAAGAGATACAGAGAACCCCCACAAGACATCAAATGAGAAGACCAAGCCCTAGACATATTGTAATTCAACAACACAAAGTAGGCACAAAAGAAAAAATCCTAATGGCAGCAAGAGAGAAAGGTCAGGGAAACCCAATCAGAATAGCAGTAGACCTATCAGTTGAAACACTACAAGCAAGAAGTAAATGGAGCCCTATATTCAATGTCCTCAAAGATAAACAATTTCAACCAAAAATTTCCTATCCGACCAAGCTCAGCTTTTTCAGTGATGGAGAATTAAAATCCTTCTCAGACATCCAATCCCTAAGAGATTATGCAGCTTCAAAACCAGCTCTACAGGAGACACTTAAAAAGATATTAAGCACAGAAGAAAGAAAAAAAAGAATGACCACACACTTCCCAAGATAACATCAGAACACAGAATCAACAGAGAGTATAGAGTAACAAGAAACTTGAAAACACACACATCATTAACCCCAAAGCCAAAAGAAAACAAAGAAAGAAAAAACCTTATAAGAACCTCATGACAGCAATAAACAATCACATTTCAATAATCAGCCTGAATGTGAATGGACTAAATGCACCACTGAAAAGACACAGAATGGCAAACTGGATAAGAAACCATGACCCAATTATTTGCTGTATCCAGAAAACTAATCTTACTACAAGGGACACACACAGACTCAAAGTTAAAGGGTGGAAAATGAGTTTCCAGGCAAATGGATCACAAAAGAAGGCAGGAGTTGTGATCTTAATAACAGACAAAACAACCTTTAAGCTATCAAAAATTTTAAAAGATGCAAAATGACACTACATAGTGATAAAAGGTTCAATCCATCTACAAGAAATATCCATCCTAAACATATATGCACCCAACACAGGAGCATCAGCATTTATAAAGCAACTACTAAGTAAACTAAAAAAAAATATTGACTCTAACACTATTATAGCAGGGGACTTGAATATCCAACTAACTAACAGTCCCAGATAGATCATTGATGCAAAAAAATCAACAAGCAGATCCAAACCTAAACTCAACATTGACCAAATGGACCTAATAGATACCTACAGATTATCCCACCCAACAACCACAGAATATACATTCTACTCATCACCACATGGAGCATACTCCAAGATCAATCACATCCTTGGCCATAAATCAAGCATAAACAAATACCATAAGGTTGAAATCTTGCCATGCACACTCTCAAACCATAGTGAAATAAAAATAAATATCAACACAACAACATTTTCCCAAAGCCCACAAAGACATGAACACTAAACAGCATGATGCTGAACAATTACTGGGTCAACACTGAAATCAAAGCAGAAATTAAAAGATTCCTGGAAACAAATGAAAATGAGGAAACATCTTACCAAAACCTCTGGGATGCCATGAAAACAGTTCTAAGAGGGGAATTATATCTCTACGAGTACACATCAAGAAAATGGAAAGATCACAAATGGAGAGCCTAAGAAATCACCTAAGGGAGTTGGAAAGAGAAGACCACCAAAACCCCAACTTTAACAGAAGACTCCAAATCACCAAAATAAGAACACAAATAGGGGACATAGAAAACAAAAATATCATAGAGAACATCAGCAAAACAAAAAACTGATTCTTTGAAAGAATTAACAAGGTTGATGGACCCCTAACCAGAATGACCAAGAAAAAGAGAAAAAAAGTCCAAATAAACACAATCAGAAATACAAAAGATCTAATCACAGCTGACCCTGAAGAAATACCAAAGATTATCAGAGATTACTATGTATACCTATATGGAAACAAACTTGATAACCTAAATGAAACGGAGAACTTTCTGACATACAACCTTCCCAGGCTGAAACAAGAAGACACTGAGACACTAAAAAGACCAATAACAACTCAGGAATTGACTCTGTCATATGAAAACTACCTACAAAAAAAAAGCCCTGAACCAGATGGCTCTCCAGCAGAATTCCACAAAATGTACAAGGAGGAGTTAATACCAATCCTTTGAAAGTATTTCAGGCAATTGAGAAAGATGGAATTCTCCTCAAATCATTTTACAAAGCTAACATCACACCGATATCCAAACCAGGTAAAGATCCAACCAAAAAAGAAAACTACAGGCCAATATCCCTTATGAACATAGATGCAAAAATCTTCAACAAGATTCTAGCATCTCGAATCCAAAAACAAATCTCAAAAATCATCCACCATGACCAAGTAGGCTTCATCCCCAGGATGCAGGGCTGGTTCAACACTCACAAGACCACAAATGTAATTAAATATATCAACAGATGTAAAAACAAGAACCACTTGATGATTATATCATTAGATGCAGAAAAAACTTTTGATAAAATCCAGCATCGCTTCTTGATAAAAACCTTCAAACACCTAGGTATAGAAGAAACATACCTTGAAATAGTAAGTGCCATCTATGATAAACCCACAGTTAGCATATTGCTAATGGACAGAAACTGGAAACATTTCCCCTAAAAACTGAAACAAAACAAGGCTGCCCCCTCTTACGCCTCTTGTTCAACATTATGTTGGAAGTCCTAGCTTGGGCAATTAGACAAGAGAAGGAAATCAGGGGTATCCAAATAGGAAAAGAGGAAGTCAAGTTATACCTCTTTGCTGATGATATGATCCTATACCTTGAAAATTCAAGAGAATCTGTCAAAAACCTGCTTGCACTGATAAAGGACTTCGGCAAAGTCTCAAGGTACAAAATAAATGTGCAAAAGACAGTTGCATTCCTATACACAAGCAACAAGCAGGCAGAGACCCAAATTAAAACACAATCCCATTCATGATAGCCACACAAAAAAATGAAATACCTTGGCATCTTCCTGACTAGAGAAGTAAAAGACCTTTATAATGAGAACTACAAGACACTGCTCAAAGAAATCCATGAAGAACAAACAAATGGAAATATATTCCATGCTCATGGACAGGAAGAATCAACATTGTTAAGATGTCCATTCTACCAAAGGCAATCTACAGATTCAACGCAATATCCAATAAGTTACCAACATCATTCTTCTCAGATCCGGAAATAACAATACAGAAGTTCATATGGAAACATAAACAGTCATGAATAGCCAAGACAATCCTTAGTAAAAGAAACAAAGCAGGACGTATTACACTTCCAGACTTCAAATTTTACTATGAGGTTACAGTCATCAAAGCAGCCTAGTATTGGTACAAGAACAGGCACATAGACCAATGGAACAGGATAGAGATTCCGGAAGCAAAGCCTCAATTTCTCCACCAGCTCATCTTTGACAAAGACTCCAACAACAACCACTGGGGAGAGAAGAACATATTCAGCAAATGGTGCTGGGAAAACTGGCTGACCACATGCAGAAGATTGAAACGGGACCCCTACCTATCACCATACACAAAAATTAACTCTAA
>NW_007258933.1:278435-317787 GCF_000164805.1 Carlito syrichta | reverse complement strand
CTAGTGCAACCTCTTTGGAAGACAATGTGGCAGTTTCTGAAAGAACTAGAAATTGACCTTCCATATGACCCAGCAATTCCCCTAGTGGGAATATAGTCGGAGGAACTCAAATCATTCTACAAAAAAGATACCTCCACACATATGTTTGTTGCAGCTCTATTCACAATAGCAAAAAACATGGAATGAACCATGTTGCCCATCGAAACTGGACTGGATTAAAAAAATATGGTACATATACACAATGGCATATTATGCAGCCATAAAGAAGGACAAACATGGACTTCGCAGAAACTTGCATGGATTCAAATCATACTCAGTGATCTATCACAGACACAAAGAACAGAGTACCATATGTTCTCATTCATAAGCGGAACTCGAACAATTATAATACTATAAAAAAGTGATTGGCAGTAGTGGGAAACTGTAAGGGGAGGAGGAGTGGGATTGGCAGCTGAGGGAAACTGTTAGGGGAAGGAGGGGCAAACCTCATCAACAAGGGTACCTGCATAATCAACGTTTGTACACCTAACACTGAATTGTACTCCACATCTTTACCATTTAAATAAATAAATGTGATACATTACATTAATAGAATGAAGTACAAAACTATGATCATTTCAATAGATGCAGAAAAAGTACTGAACAAAATTCAACCCTCTCTTCATAATAAAAACTCTCAACAAATTAAGTATAGAAAAATTGTACCTAAATACAATAAAGGCCACATAAGGCAAACTCACAGCTAACATCATACTGAAATGGCAAAAGTTGAAAGCTTTTTCCCTAAGATCTGGAATAAGCCAAGTATACTCCCTTTCACCATATTATTCAATATATTACTGGAAGTCCTAGCCACAGAAATTAGGCAAAAGAAAGAAATAAAAAGCATTCAGATTGGAATTCGAATTAATATTGGTTAGATGTTCATACTTCCCAAAGCAATCTAAAGATTTAATACAATTCCTATCAAATATCAATGGAATTATTTACAGAAGTAGAAAAAAATAAACCTAAAATTCTTATGGAACCACAAAATGCACCAAATAGCCACAGCAAGAAGAACTAAGCTGGAGGCATCACACTGCCTCACTTCGAAATATACTACAAAGTTGTAGCAACAAAAACAGCATGGTACTGGCACAAAAACAGATGCAGAATAAAGAGCTCAAAAATAAATCCATAGGTTTATAGCCAACTGATATTTTACAAAGATGCCCAGAGCACACAATGGGGAAAACACAGTCCTTTCAATAAATAGTGCTGGAAAAACTGAATATCTACATGCAGAAGAATAAAATTACACCTTTATGTCTTACCACATACAAATATCAATTCCAAACTGGATTCAAGATGTAAAAGGGAAATCTGAAACTACGACACTACTAAAAAAAAAAATAGGAAGAAAACTCCATGACATTCGTCTTAGCAATTATTTTAAAAATATGACCTCAAAAGCACAAGTAACAAAAGCAAAAATAGACAAATGGGATTACATGAAACTAACAAGATTCTGCACAACAAATAAAGTAATCAACAGAGTAAGGAGACAACCTATAGAATGAAAGAAAATTTTAGGAAACTATTACATCTGAAAAGGGATTAATAACCAAAATATTTAAGGAACTCAAACCACTCAATAGCAAGAAAACAACCTGATTTTTAGAATGGGCAAAAGATCTGAAGACGTTTTTTCAAAAGGTTACAAATAGCCAACAGGTATATTGAAAAATGCCCAGTATCATTAATTATCAGGAAAATGCAAATTAAAACCACAATGAGATATTATCTTACTCTGGTTAGGATAGCTATTATCAAAAAGACAAAAAAAATTACATGAATTGGCAAGGATATGGAGAAAAGGGAAGGCTTACACGCTGTTGATGGGAATGTAAATTAGTACAACCATTATGGGAAACAGCATAGAGGCTCCTCAAAAAATTAAAAATAGAACAGTCAGATAATCCATCAATCTTACTTAAGGGTATATATTTAAAGAAAATGAAATCAGTATGCTGAAGAGATATTTGCACTCCCTTGTTTCTTATATACTAGCTATATTTTAATTGCCTAATGGCCACATGCAGCCAATACCTACCACATTAAACTGCAAATATAGAACCTTTCCATCATTGCACCAAATTGTATTGGATACTACTGGTCTAGTATGTGGTCAGTGTTCACATATATGCCATATGTACTTGAGAAGAAAATGTATTATGCAACTGTTGGATATAGTGTTTTATATGCATAAGTTAGATTCGATTTGTTAGCAATGTTGTTCAAGTCTTCTATATCCTCACTGAGTATTAAACTTGCTTTAGATAAAGTAGTGTGTCTGAGAGTAGTATGTTAAAGTCTCCCACTATGAAAGTGAATTTATTTATTTCTCCAGGTAGTTCTGTCAATTTCTGTTTTTATGTGTTTTGAAGCAACATTATTATGGGCATGCAAGATTAGAATTGTGACAACTTCCCTATAACTTGAACGTTTTTATTATTACATATTGATCATCTTTGTCTCTAATAATGCTTTTTGCCTGAAAATCTATTTTATCTGATATGGCTACACCTATATATGGCTAGTGATTCTTGAAATATCTTTTTCCATTCTTTCATTTTCAACTGTATATTTTTTTAAGTGTGTCTATTGTAAGCAAAACATAGCTGATCCATCTTTTAAATCTCATGTGATGATGATTATCTTTTAACTGGATGGTCTATACCATTTACATTTATTGGGATGAAGGATGGATTAATATTTATTGTATGCTTTTTTTCATTTTCTTTTGTTTAATTATTATTGTTATTATTTTCTCACCTTCCTATGGATCTGTTGAGGGGTTTTTTTGTTCGTTTCATTTTTCTTCCTTTTACTAATTTGAAAGCTTTGCATGCAATTTCAATTTTTTGGTGATTACTTTAGAAGTTGTAACATACAAATATAGTCTAGTAAAATTTTGTGATACTCCATACCTACCTCTTGAACAAATCAAGGACTTCGTATACTTTAGCTCCAATTAATACCATCCTGACTAATGCTACTTTTTTACAGTAGTCTTTATTTTAATTAGTTAAATTGTTTAAATTAGTTTTAAATTAGATTTATTTTAGCTAAATCATGAGTATTTGTTTTGCCCTGACTACTCTTAATTCCTGCATTTTCTTGCCTTTGGCTTCTGATGAATTCTCCTACTTTCTTGTTAATTTAGCACTTAAATAATTTTTAAATCCGGCTTATAAACTCTACTGCAGCAGAAGGCTTTTATGAGTGTATCTAGGATACCAAATCTCTGAGAGTGGACATCTATTCATCTTTGTAATCTTTTTGTAATTCATTGTCTGGCATGTAGTGCATACTTAAATTAATCATCATAGAAAGAAGAGAAAAAGAGAGATAATCTGAGGACTTGATAAATTCTAGTTGCCACTGATAGAAACAAGGAAACCTAGTACGAAAAATGAACTAGCATTAACATCAGAAGTTTCTAGATGTACTGAGTCTGAGGTTGACTGCAGTATCCCCAGTCAGCAACGCCCAAGTGGAGGTTGAAGACATCAAAAAATCTTACATTGGAAACTTCATTGTCATCATGTTAAAATTGCCACTCACCACAGGAATTCTAATGAAAAAGATCATCACAGTCTATTCCTTAATACTAACATAATATAATCTGGACCCATTAATGCTAGAGTTGGATATCTCCCCCCTTAGAACATTTCACTTTAAGGGTCAAAATCTACCTTCTTTACATTCAAGCTCTTTTCTGTCTGGCTCCTAGATCAGTGCAGATTGCATTAAATCTCTCATTTTGGAAACAGTTCTTCAAATATGAGCTCTCATTGACCTACTCCACCAGGGGCTCTCCCTACACCATCTCATCTTTTTTAGAACCTTTTACCTGTACAAATATTCACTGACTGATAAGGTTAATGTTGAGGGCAAGGGTAATTTCTAATTGCAGATTGTGTATATAAGTGGCTTATGTATATACCCTATATATGTGGGCTAACAGAGTCACTCATTTAATGCACAGCTTTTTACTAAAGCCTAGAAGTTTGGGATTTGGGAAACCTTCCTTATAGCTTGAAAGAGGTAGCTAAACCTGAGAGAATATTTACATAGACTTGAACTTGTGTTCAAGAAGTTTTAGGGAAATTCCTGGACATACATACAGCCCTCCATAATTTACCGAAAGTTTTCATGTGTGTTACTTCCCAAGAAAAGTATAATCATGACCCATGATGTACAGATGAAGAAAACAGCTTAGATATAGATTATCTGAGATCCCAAAGCATGAAGAAAAGACATTGAACTTGAATCCAGATCTTCTAGTTGTCCACCACACCATCATTCACTTACCCTTTTATTACAGATTCTTAAGAGTAGCTAGAGTTATTCCGAGATTATAGCTTTAGATTTTGGGGTCTGATTTCAAGGATAATCATGAGACCTCTTTCCTCAGGTTCTCCTCCTACCTGTTCAGACCTTGACTTCTTAGTGGAAGCCATTTCTTTTCACTATCTGTAAGAGGTAGATAATGGTCCCTGCAAAGATGTCCATGCCCTAAACCTGTGAATATGCTACCTAACACAGCAAAAGAGAATTAGGTTACAGATGCGATCAAAGTTGCTAATCAGATGATTTTGAAATGCGGTGATTATTCTGAATTATCCAGGTGGGCCCAATCAAATCACAAGTCCTTAAAAGTGGAAGAAGAAACTGAAGAGAAAATCGCAAAATGACAGCATGAAAATGATTCTCCCACTAATGCTGGCTTTGAAGATGGAGGAAGGAAGCCACAAACTGAGGAAAAGAGGTGACCTCCAGAAGCTAGAAAAGATAAGCAAATGTATTTTTCCCCTATAGCCTCCAGAAAGGAGCACAGCCCTGCTGATTCCCTGATTTTAGCCCAGTGTAACTAACAGCCCAGTGTCAGACTTCTGCCCTACAGAACCGTAAGGCAATAAATTTGTGTTGTTTTAAGCCACTTTAATAATTAGAAAATTAATACATCACCTCTTAATACCAGTGTTTCTAAAGATTCTCTCTTTGCCCTACTGACAAATTTTATATTTCCCTAGGAACTTCAGGATTTTAAAATATCTACAAGCTGATGTCTCCCAAATTATCATTTTTAGTCCTCACATTCTTCCCAACCTTTCATATCCAGTTGCTTACTGGATACATCCACTCCCATGCTCCACGCTTTCACAAACTCAGTGCATCTAAATGAAACTCACCTTCATACCTCCCAATCCTGCTTCTCCTCCTGTATCCCCTTTCTGAATTAGGAGCCTTCCACCTAAAAACCCATGTCAGAGACCTGAGAGTCATCTTTCATTGATCTCTCTGTCCTCCCTCTCTCCCACCAGTCAGTCAATCACCACTTGTTCTTGATTTTGCTTCTGAAATTAGTTTTTCCTCTGCTGCCCATTCCAACAATTTTCCACTGTCCTAGTTCTCACTCTCAGTTTCTTTATTGTAACTGGTCTTTCTTGTCTCTGGTCTTTTTGCCTCTCAACTTGTTCTGAAAGTCAGCCTCCACAGAACTGAAAGCAATCTAAATCTGACAGTCTTCTACTTAAACTTGTCCAAAGTCCACATTTCTTCACATGACCTTTAATGCAGGACACCTCCTGACCTGGCCTTCAACTCTCTCTCCTGGGCCATCTCTTGCTATTTCCTACTCTCCTCTTAACCTCTCTGCTATATGAAATGCTATATAATATGTTGGAGTCATGAAATCAACTTTGCAAATAGTGTCTCATTTCTCAAAACAACTAACAAGAGAGGTAGAAAACCATTTTTATCCTCATTTTGTAAACTAAAAAGCTGAAATTCAAGAAAGTTAGGTGATTGCTGAAATCATACAGCTAGGAGGATGTGGAAAAAGAAAAGAATTTCCACTCCTCTAGCACATTGGCCTGCACTTGTTCAGCTGGTTAAAGTTGACAACACAGAAGGGGTGGTCTCTACCACTTAGAGTATGTGAGAGGCAGGTGAGTGAAAACAAAACAGAGTAATATGTAGAAAGTTCATTTCGGTTGTTGGTGTTTTTAAAGCACTGTGATTATTTCCTTAATGTCCAGTTCTAAATGTTGGAAGTTCTCCCTCGCCTGCTATTCAACTCTCCAGATGTCTTACATGACAGATGCTACAGCATGCCTAACTTTTGGTCCCTTGAAGATGAAAACATCTGGTTCCTGAGACCCTCAATTACCAAAAATAGTTGTGTGTTGCTTCATAAACTTTTAATGATGCAGTCAGTACATGGGCAAGGCAGTATATTAGATGTCATATAAGAATGATTGCAACAAATGTGCAATTACTGAGTCCTTTCCAGAATAGCCTCTACTAGAAAATATACATTCCTATTTTTTTACTCCTTATTTCAAGATAAAAAGGAGAGCATATTGAATGGTTCTGGCCTTAAAGGAAAGAATATATATTAAATGATCTGGCCAAATTTTCCTGTTAGGGTCCAAGACAACCCTGTCCACCCTGGGAATTCCAGGCTGTCTTGTGTCCTTTTAGCTGTCATGGACTCCTCCACAAGAGTGAGAGGCAGGCTTCCACTCTTCCTTCCTCGTCTGTCCTGGCACACCAAGAGTCTCTAAGTCTCATTCTAAAAGCAGTGAATTATGCATCATATTGGCAAATTTCAGAAGTCCTGTTCACTCCTTCATCAGTGTAGCCATGTGATCTTCCTGGGGCACCTCACATTCCATCTACCAGAAAGAAGTCTCTGACTTCGATACCCTCAGGACCTTCCGGAGGTTATGCCTCTATGCCTCTCTGCCATAGCAGTGGCTTTCACTTCCTCTCCCTGCCCTCCAAGATAGACTTAGACCCAAAGACCCATGTTTCTGTCCCACCACTGAGACCCAAGCAGTCTCCTCTCTCTTCCAGTTTTGTATCTCTCCTGTTTTAATCATTGCTAGAACCTTGTCCATCAGAATCAGTCAGCTAGCCTTATCGGGACTACTGAGGAAAGTCTATGCACATGCCATTTATATGTCTACCATCAGACTGTGACTCTCCTCCCCAGCAAAGACTCCATCTATCCAGGGAGGCATCCCCTCTTAGAACTAGCATTGCTCATGGTGAATCCCCAGTCTAGAAAGACTGAGCCAGCAAGAGGAGATGTCATTGGTCCAGCCTTTCCACGAGAAAGTACCAGGCATAGTCTCATCTCCTGCTCTCTGACCCACCATACTCCTCTCTATCAGTGAACTGGATTCAGCCTTGGGTCTCCACCCTCTGGGTTCCTCTGCCTGAGTAACAATGAGTGTTCATGAACAGAATGGGAAACAAATGGTGATCACCAACTCATATTTCTCTAGCAGGCACTCAATCAGTGCCCTCCTGGAAAGGGTGCTTTAATCCTATGAAAATGGCATTGGAATTTGAAAAATAAAATCATATTTAGCAGTCTCAGTAAAGGTCTCATCACAATGAGGTCTTCCAGAATCTACCTCTGAGTCCTCTCAACACATCTCTTCTCTCTTCTTTCACTTATTTGAGCCAGGGGTAACTTGAAGTTGGTGAGTATTGACTGTAGGAGTCCCCACTGAGACTGAGGCACAGTTGGAAGAAAGAGAAAGTAGGAAAGAAAGGTCTGGTCATAGAGAAGTTGCTCCTGAATTAATGACATGGACTGCTTAACTGCTTAACAACACTCATTAGTATTCCATCCTTTACTCTTTCCTCTTCTAGCTGAGAACCTCGTCTCCAATTCCATTAAGAATATTACTTCGGCCGGGCTCGGTGGCTCAGCCTGTAATCCCGCGCCTTTGGGAGGCTGAGGTGAGTGGATTGCCTGAGCCCGCGGGTTCGAGACCCGCCTGGGCAGGCGAGACCTCATCTCTACAATAAATCAAAAATTAGCTGGGCGTGGTAGCGCATGCCTGTAATTCCGGCTACTCGGAAGGCTGAGGCGGAAGGATCGCCGGAGCCCAGCGGGTCGAGGCTGCGGTGGCCGGGAGCGGCCGCTGCACTCCAGTCTGGGCGATGGTGAGACTCCAACTCAAAAAAAAAAAAAAAGAATATTACTTCGCCGGGCTCAGTGGCTCAGCCTATAATCCCACGCTTTGGGAGGCTGAGGTGAGTGGATTGCCTGAGCCCACGGGTTCAAGACCCGCCTGGGCAGCGAAACCTCATCTTTACAATAAATCAAAAAATCAGCCGGGTGTGGTAGCGCATGCCTATAATTCCGGCTACTTGGAAGGCTGAGGCGGAAGGATCACCAGAGTCCAGCAGATCAAGGCTGCGGTGGCCGGGAGCGGCCACTGCACTCCAGTCTGGGTGACAGAGTGAAACTCCAACTCAAAAAAAAAAAAAAAAGAATATTACCTCATTTTACCCAACTGCAAATGATATGATCACTGCATCCATTCTCCGTCTTCCCTCCAGTTTCACTCCTCCTGTTACCAACTGTTCCCCATACCTGTGCCTTGGGTATCATCCCCTCTGCCTCCTGGGGAGCTTATCTTTTTGCCTTATGTCTAAATCTCTCCTCTCTCCTGGCACTTTCCCACAGAGACATGACTGTCTCTCCCATTGTTTTTGTTTGTTTTTTTTAAATCCTACCTTAACCTTGTATGGTAGACAGAATAATGCCCCCTTCTCCCGCAAACATGTCCACATCTCAATTCCTGGAACCTGGGAATATGTTACCTTACATAGCAAGAGAGACTTTGCAAATGTGATTAAGTTAAGGATCTTGAAATGGGGAGATTATCCTGGATTATCCAAGTGGAACCAGTGTAATCCCAAGGGTCCTTATAAGAGGGAGGTAGGAGGGTCAGAGGCAGAGGAGATGTGACAACACAAACACAGGACAAGGATGTCATTGCTGGAAATGGGCCATGAACCATGGAATACAAACAGTCTCTAGAAGGTGGAAAAGACAAGGAACTGGTTCTCCTCTAGAGCCTTCCAACGGAGCACAGTCCTGCTGACACCTTTATTTTAACCTCATAATAGACTTTGGACTTCTAATAGACACAACTGTAGTACAATCCTTTTTTGCTGTTTTAAGCCACTAAGTTTGTATAATTTGTTACAGCAACAATAGGAAACTAGCAAACCCTACATCCCTCTTTAGCTAATCTTCAAAGACTCTCCTCACTTTCTCATGCAAACTTCTTTATTGGTTCAACTTCTTTCCCACTCATGCCTCAAAACACTATGAAATCTCTCCCCAGATTGCACCCAACACATTTTCCTCCATTTCTCATTCTAGAACATTACCATCACTAGAATTTCACCTTTTGTTTCCTTCTCAAAGTATTAGCTATAACTCAAAGACATACTTTATAAATTTTTTTTCTTAAACGAAAACTATTGCCCCCAGCCCTGGTTGCCTTAAACCTTGTTTCTTCATGAACCCACTGCTCTTGTGGGTCTTCTTTCTATGGCTGGAAACCATCTCTGTGTGAGTGGATTTCTTGAAAGAAGGAGGAATATGGAAACACCTGGCAAAGGGTGTTTTCCTCATTGCTTGTAACACTTCAAACCCCCTGTGCCATCTGTCAGCTCTGATTTCTCACCCTGCACAAATCCTGACCCCACTACTCCTTCTCCCAAACAAGATTGCCTTATTCCTGAGGTCCCCTCTAGCTTTTCAGTACCCACTGGAGCCCTACACCTCTTCCAATTCACAGCATGGCTCACCCTCAACCTGAATGCAACATGCAGGTGAGGCCCTGGCTCCTCCCTTTTTCCCAAGGTGAAGGTGTACTTTTGAGCCTTTCCTGGTCTCTGAGGTCAGCTGTTCGTTCTGTTCCCCATCCCCCCAACTCCATCCCCTCCAGTGTACCATCTCCTGGGCCCACACTGGTGGTGCCATCTGGATGGATGAGGAAGATGGTGCACTGAAATGTCTTGAATATCACTGAATGGAGACTTTTCCCAAAGAGATCCAAGTCCCTCTCTTTATTATTTGCTGTATCAGAATGAAGCGTCTCTTTAGGCATTGCCCCTCAGTTGAGGATAACTAGCTGCCTCTTGTCTCTCCCTCAGCAACTGTTGTTTCTGCTTGGCCTACTTTCTTTTTTACACATATCTTTTTTGGCATCTAGTTTTCTCAGCTTGGCTGACACTTGATGCTATCACATCTCCAATATTTTTTTTTCTATCTGGGTTCCAAGGTTCTGAGACAAAGAGTCTTGACTCCAACTCCTCTTTGAAGAAGACTCAGCAGCTGAAAATGTCCTCCACCCCATGCCAGTGTGCTCCAGAATGGTATCCAGGGGGACAAGCAGCAGCTGGCCAGGCAATGGAAGCCACACTCTGTGCTGGCCAGCTACTTGAAAGTCTCTTCTCTTTTCTTTCTTAAGAGCAAGCTCACATACTTCAACCTCTATTTCATCCTCCAGAGGCCTGATGGGATTGACAAAAAGCAACAATCACTAATCAAAAGCAAGCTTAGCATATTAAAATATCACCAAAATTTGTTTTAACTTTTCAGTAAAAGAGTGGGAGGATAAAAGGGAGAGCTCAAATAATTAAAATATGAATTCCAGAAAGATATATCAGAACAGGGAGAAACCTATTCAAAAATTAAAGAAATGTTCCCCCAGCTGAAGGAAAACATTTATCTTCAAATTAAAAGGCCACAAAGTGTTGGGGCAAGATGACTGAGAAATAACCCACACCCAGACACATCATTGTTACATTTCAGAACACCAAAAGTGAAGCAAACAACTCTAAAACTTCTAGACTCTAGAGAAGGAAAAACAGGTTACTTGAAAAGAAATAAGAATTAAATATAGTATTCCCATCAGTGATTCTGGGTGATATGTAACAATACAACATCCTGCTCTCTTGATGGTACAGTGTCTTTAAAAGTTTAGATAACTGATTAGTCGGAAGAAATGAGATCCAGAAAACAGTAGCTCCAACCCAGCAGGGCCATAAAGGGATATCCCATTATGACACTAATGCAACCGGCCTAGAGAAAAGAAAAAAAAAAAAACAGTGCAGAGTGCAACAGACTGGCTGACATAAATTTGCATTACAAATTCAGTGATCTCACATTAAGTCCACAGATATCTATTGCCTACCTATTATGCAGCAAGCAAGATGCAGAGGACACAGTGATGAGAGAGACAGATTGTCCCTGCTCACATGGAGCTTACAGTCTAGTCCAAAGGGAGCACTCTATGGTCAGTCCTAGCCTTTCTTCCAGATCCACCATCTCCCTGTTCTCTGGCTCTGTCCCAGGGCTGTAGCTCCTTGGCGTCTCAGAGAAGCCATATGTGACTCAGCTGCTCTCAGCTACTGGCTATCCAGGGGGACAAGGATTCCAGGGATGGCATTCCCTTCTGACCCACAGCCCATCCTTCTGCCTTCCAAACCAGGGTGTGTTTCCTCTCCTCCTTCACAACCCATTGCTTCTTGGAAGGGAAGCTCCTAGTGCATGATCAGTGCCCTCCTTCAGGCTGATCCACGCTGTAGCACTTGGCAGAAATTCCTCCAGAGTATGGCCTGTGGATAACCTCTTCCCTGAGGCAGACACACCCCTATTTTATGTCCTTTTTGATTTTCAATCAAAATGCAATGAGAGTGGAATAAAACGGAGAAAGTAGTTCGATGCATATGATAAAGCTGCCATTTTACCCAAAATCAGGATGAGCTGAAAGATTAAAGAGAGAAAGAAAGAAAATTGGAAGTTAATTGCTACTTAATAGCAGAGTAAGGAACTCAGAATGGCTTGCTTTACTTATTATCAGTCCTCCCTGAATTACAAAATAAACAGGATAAAACTTAGTATTTTCTCTATGCAGAATAAAGGATGACATTAAGAGGCTCTGGTAATTAAATTTAATTGGAGCCAGATTTATAAAACAGACTGCAAGCTGTTGAGGACAGGGACTCTGTCTTATTCACCTTCTTCTTCAAATAAGTGCTAGCTATTATTGTTGCTGTTGATGGTTATCTAATTATTATGTGTAACAGAATATAGAAATAGTTGCCTCAGAGGATGAACAAAAAGTGATTTCACTTTTATTGATAAATATAAGATTTTTCTAAGCTAAATCACAGCTATACAAAAAAGAACATGTACCTCTTTTCAAGAAATAGCTTTATACAACAGGATTTCTATTTAAACACAGGGAATAATGTTTTTTGTTAAGACTCTTATCAGTATTAGTCATAAACAAAGCTGTTTCTCCTCCTCCATTGACTACACATCAAGCACCCTATTGTCCTATGAAAAAGAAAACTGCATCTCTCTAAACACATTCACCTGCCCCTATTTCAGATTGACCTCCTCCATCCAAGTAAATGAGTGCTTTGTCAAAAAAAAAAAAACAGAAGCAAGTTCACATAGTGACAAGCAGTATATGCAGAGTGCAGAGGGGTTAAGAGTGCTTCTGTGGCACGGGTTGATGGCAGGGAAGAACTAAGGAGCAGTAAGGAAGGCGAAAATCAAGAGGACCGAGTTAAGGGAAGGGAAGATGGGAACAACATAAGGAAAAAGAGAAAGGTGTTGGAGTAGAGGTTGCAGCTTGGAAGGAGAGAAAGGGAAACAAGAGTGGGGGGAGGGGAGGCAGTCAAAAGCACGAGAGCAGAGTGTGGGGACCAGAGCTGGACAAGGGGATACTGAGGCAGGAGTCACCCTCCATGCCTGGTCAGAGAGAAGGAGGAGAAAACTTATGGAGAGAAAAATGGACACTACGTTCTCTGCTTCCAGTTCCAAGTTTTCCTTGATGCAGGGACAGTGTTATATCCACTTCCATCCACATAAGCAGGCATCAGAAGAAGTGTCTAATATAAGATAGAACAAAATAAGACTAGCAATTTTAAAACTGGCATTTGTTGGGCCGTTATGATTGGCCATGCCTTCTACTAGGCTTGTGGCACACGTCATTTTATTCAGTCCTTATAACTAGCCTGTGAGAGATTATTTATTCCTCTGTTACAGATGGGAAACATAAGTCTGAAAGAGACTGAATATTTTTCTTCATGGTCGAACATAAAATACTGTTTGTGTGTGTCTAAAAAGTCCCTGTTCTTAAAAAGAATAAGACCTAAAGAATTGTACAGTATTTTCAAAGTTTGACAACAGCTTGACAAACCTTATTACATTTGCTTTAAACACTTAGCAAAATAGTCAGTTCATTTATTTATACTCTAATGGGACAAATGAATAAACTGCAGTACAAGTCACACAGCCAGGAGGAAGTGCCAGAACTGTGACTTCAGCCAAATCTAGTTCCTTAACAAATGATCTTCTTCAAGTTAACAGGAAAGAGGTGGAATCTGTTCGTGAACAGAAGTGAGCATGGATCTGAAAGCAGAGAATCACCAGTGAATGAGTAAAAACACACATTGTTCCTTTGAGGTTGTGTGAGTTGAAGTAACTTTAGCTGCTGAGGTAGACGAACACCCAGACCTCAATAGAGCAGCAAGTAGAGGATTCTTTTTCATGTGAAGCCCAACAGTGATGCTCTTGGCCATCGAGTGAATTTCATCCAAGTGGTGATTCCAAGGTTCAGGCTTCTTCTCTCTCGTGACTCTGCATCTTCAACCTGTGGCTTTCACGGTTGCCGTGACAGAAAGAATAGAGGATTGAGCACGGGAAGGTTTTGTGAGCTGGGCCTGGGAGCATGCTGCTCCCCTTCACTCTTATTCCATCAGCTTAAAACTCAGACACATCTGTGGTGGGGGAGGCTGGACAATGGGGTGAAGCTCTGTGTCCAGGTAGAAGAAGCAAGCTTGGCCAACAACTGGAAGTGTTTTCCAGAGTTCACACCTCTGCTCAGTGAATGTCTGTTTCTCCTTTCTTAAGGCATAAAAAAGATTCATGTTCAAACTAGCCATGGCAACCAGCTCGTAGACCAGGATCTCTGGGGGGGGTACGGGGGGTGAACAGGTCCAGATGTGGCCTCTTGTGGTACAGCAACCAGTGAGCCAAAAGAACAGACTATCTGCCTTCCAAACACATAACAACCACGTGGAGCGGGGGACAGGAGCACCACAATAATAAATCCCATTCGGAGACTGGAAGAATGGCAGACTGACAATATCATGGGTCCAAAACAATGATGAAATCCTACCTGGCCCCCTCTTCTGACCCTGGAGGCCATTCCTTTACTAGAACCTGAGTCTTCCTCTGGGGGACATTCCTTGCCCATTGTTATCATGGTCCTTGGCTCAGCACTCTGGAAGGTTTTCCTAACCCAACAATTTCCAGTTGAAGTGGGCACTGGTGAGTGTGTCCTCTTGGGGCCTACTCTGTGTTGGCAGTCCACCTCCCTCTTGTGCCAGGTTTGAGGGGTGGGGATTATTTTAAGGCTCAATCAATACCTTTCTAGATATAGTCTACTGATTTCCTCAGTAATCCAATGCTCTCAAAAATTTAGCAGTTTTCTGAGGTATTCTCTGCCAGGCAGTTCCATATGCCAGTAATCATACCCCAAATTCTTTCTCAGACATAATTTTCAAGTCTCATGTCTTTATTGCTTCCTCACCTCCGTTCCATCTCTCTAACACTGCTACCTTGAGGCCATGGCAAACAACAGGTAATAAGGCCACACCATTAATCTGATCTTTGCACAGAACTGAATCATTATATTTAACTGATAAACCTTACTTGACCTTATTTTATATGTGTTGTCGGAAAGCATTGACTTTTCTCTATATTCTTTTCCACTTATGCTTGCAAATTGGTCAATCATGTGTCTGAATCTGATAATAGAATACACAAGTAAAAAGTAAAAGCCTACATGTTTTCTCGAGAGTCACAGTCTTATTAGACTTATAGACTGCCTTTAAAATAATAAAAGGTGACAGTGTTAACAAATGTTTTGCCACTGCATCACATAGGTCTCCATCTTTCCATCATCTGATAGCAATTTTCTCACTTCACGACTAGTGAGTAAGCCAGTACCACATAGTTTAAGTTTTTGTTACAGAAACGCCTCACTTCAAGGTACCAGGTACCAATTTCTGAACTAGGTAACACTAGCTGTAATACAGCAGGCAGAGCACAAAATCTCATGGCATAAAATAATATTGGCTTATTTCTGGCTCATATGAATCCAAAATAGCTAGTTTCTGATTAGCTAGTAACTCTGCTTGACTGGCAATTCAGGAGGCCAGAATCCTATCATCTTGTAGCTCTAACTTCTCCAAAATTGGTGCAGAAAGCCAAAAATGTATAGGAGCCTGGAACATAAGGTAAATTCCTTTCACTCACATTCTGTTGGCTAGAATTTGATAACATGACCATGTTCATTGCAAAGAAGGCTGGAAAATGCAATCTATGTGTATTCCCAGGAAGAGAAAAATGTATGTGGTAATAAGCTAGCTCTACCACATACAATCAGTTCCCATTATTTTTAAAAATTTTTTCTGCATTTTTAAAAAATAAATTTTATTGTGTATATTTCAAGCATGCAACACAATGTTGTAAGATATATACCAACAGTACAATGATTACTTTGTTTTTAATATAATTAATTTAATTGATGTCCATGAAGTCTAAACATTAATAATGGCTACATTTTTAATACTGGCTTACAAAATTCCAGAAAATCTAAACCTCACGTCTCAGAACTAATCAACTCATCCCAAATGAAAAAAGAAACTTCAAGTATTATCAATTTTTTGTCCAAAGCCCAGCCTAACCCACAAAATGCTCTATGTCATCAACAACCGTTCCCATCCCAGAAGCTCCTTGGAGGTTTCTTTTTAGGGCAGTCTGGAAAATCAAAGCCAATCTCCATATGGGGGGATTCCTCCTCTGCTACTGCTTAACACATTGTCCCTGGGCTTTTTCTGTGACAGGTCAGGCCCCTCCATGCACCTCTGTATTTAGTTTTAGCCTTTAAGCTCCTCCCCACTCTAGGCCATCTGTGGCCAGAGGGCAACCAGATTTGAAGCTGGGAGCAAAGGACTGTCACAGTGGGCCTCCTCCTCCAGCCCCACACTTCCTTGTGAAAGGGATCAGGCAGCCTCCAGAAGCCAGTGCACTGGCAGAGCCCAGCAGAGCTCCCATGTGCAAAGAGGCATTCACCCTCTAATTAATTAACTAATTCATCTAATCAATCTACAAACATATGCCGGTGCTTTCTCTCCGCCAGACCTTGTGCTGGGCAATGGAGACAGAATGACTCACACATTCTCTCCTGTAAGACCTCATCCCAGGGAACTTCCCTACCAGGAATCTCTTGGTCCATGGTAGCAAAATCCTTTTATGATAACGTTCTGTGGGTCCTTTTCATGGGGCGTTGGACATCAGTCAGGGATCACCTGAGCCTGGGGCCAGTCTTACCCTGCAGTCAGGAAACGGGGATGTGTGCCAGATTCAAATGCCTCTAATGGGGAACCTTGAAAAGGAGGACCAAATATCCCACTATCAACTTCTCTTTCAAAGTAGGTCTTATCCTTGGTCAATGGACATTAGTCCTTCCTGTCTTGAGAGCAGGGACTTCCTTTCCTTCCTTCCAAGTCTCCTGTTTTTTCAGCCTGTGCAGCTGCTGTCTCTGCTCAACCCATTGCTCTTGCAGGTCTCAACATGCTTCTTTCTTTGCCTCTTCTTCTCTCTTGGCAGCAGGTCCAATAAAGGAAGACACCAATGAGAACAGCTACTCCAGCCAGGGTCACTGCCTGGGCCTTTTCTCCTCCTCTCCCTCAGGGACAAGCTCAGCTATTTCAGATTCTGTCTCATCTTCAGAGGTCCCTTTGGAACTGACCACGGGTTTTGTGTTAGCTTTTGCTTGTTGTAGAACAAATACCACTCTGTCCTACAAGCTTAAAGATTTGGTATGAGGAAGAAGTTTCCTCAGTGAACATAAACATGGTCTCTGCCTCCCATTCAATGATTTTTACCTGCTTCTCTGATGTTCCACAGTACAGTTTGTTGGCTTTGAGAGAGACGCATTCTCAGATACCCACTGGGCTTTTCTGGCCTGGTGGGATTCTTTTTTTGGAGGATCTAGTCAAGGCTATCTTTCCTCTTTCACTAACATAAATTCCCATGAGGTCTCTGGCTCTCATTCCTTGTTTACAACCTAAGGCAGATTCTGTACCAGGGGCAATTTGGGAACACTTGACAATGTCTGAAGACATTCTGAGTTGTCATATGGGGGCGGAGGGATGCCACTGGCTAGGAGGTAGCGGCCAGACAAGCTGCTAAACATCCACAATGCACAAGAAGTCCTCCCACAACAAAAAATTCCCCATCCTCAAATGTCAATAATGGGAGGTTGAGACACAGTGCCCTAAGGATTTTGGTCTTAGGGAATCCATGAAGTTATTTATCTCCATCATTGCAGTCTATGAAATCCCATCAGTTTATTCCCACTCCAACCCTGGAGGCTTACCCTCCCCTGATTCCAACTTCCAGGTCCCAAGTCCTTAGGGGAAACCCAATTACAATGTATGATTTTAAATAGATCAATAATAGTAATGACTTAATGACAAAATTGTATTCACCCTAAAGAAAACATAACTTGCTTATACATAGATTGACATATTTTGTACATTTTTAAATTTCTATTACATGTGTCCATTAAAAAAATTTTAACATTCATTTGTTGAATATTGGACAAAGCTGTCCATCAGGACTTGGAAAAAAATTGTTTTACTAAGCCTGCATAATGCAGTTTTATCTCAATGGAAGAATATGTGATTTTCCTTAGTAATTTTATAGTTAAGTAGAGAAAATACTGACCTCCTTAAACGTAAGGTAGTTTACATCGGCAAAAGTATTTAAAGAATGAGAATGAATCTTATCCTTCTGCAAAGGCCTTTTGCAAGACATTGAGGTGTTCTTCTTTCCCCTTGACAGTGTTACAGCAGGTTATCTGTAGACTTGAGAGTAGTGAAATTGCCTTTTTCCAAATATTTTCTTGTCAAACCCAAGTTCTTGAATTCAGATTAGCCTCTAGTGTGAAGTCAAATAATTGACATCTATTGTATCTGAAAATGTTGACATCAGAAGCCAATTTCTCAATCAAAAACAGGGCCCAGAGAACTGAAAGGGAAGAAGAGTTTATGAGTGTGCATTTGTGATGGTGGTGACCTTGAGCAGGAGGTTAGGTGTGTTAGAAGGGGCAAGGGCACTCACTGTAGGGAGCAAGAGGCATCTATATCAGGAAGGGAAAGAAGCAAAAGAGCCAGAGAAAGGTGATAGTCAGAGAGGAGGGTTCAAAAAAATGAAATGATATATTTTGCAGCAACTTGAATGAAATTGGATGCCATCATCCTGTGTGAACTAATGCAGGAAGAGAAAAACCAAACACCAGCCAAGCGCAGTGGCTCATGCCTATAATCCCAATACTTTGGGAGGCCAAGGTTGGAGGATTGCTTGAGCCCAGGAGTTCAAGACCAGCCTGACAACATAGTGAGATCCTGCTGCCTCAAAATATTAGCCAGGCACGGTGGTACATGCTTGTAGTTCTAGCTACTTGGGAGGCTGAGGTGGAAGGATAGCCTGAGCCCAGGAGGTCAAGGATGTGGTGAGCCATAATCGTGCCACTACACTCCAGCCTGGGTGGCTAAGTGAGACCCTAACTCAAAAAAGTGGGGGGGAACCAAACACCACATGTTCTTACTTATAAGTGGTAGCCAAACTAAGGATCTGCAAAGGTATAGAGAATGGCATAATGGACATTGGAGACTCGGAAGGGGGAGGTTGGGAAGTGGGGGAGGTATGAAAAATCACCTATAGGGTACAACGTACACTAGTTGGGGTGCCAGGTACACTTAAAGTCTAGACTTCTTCACCACTATACAATGCATCCATATAACCAAAAACCATGTGTACCTCTAAAGCTATTGAAATTTGAGAGAGAGAGGAGAGTTCCAGAAAATGTGTGGGACAGAAGGACAAACAAACCAGAGGATGGAGAAGAGCAGAGAGCCAAAGGGATAAGAGAGACCAGGAGAGACATGCAAGGAAGGAAACATGGCAGCTTATCCTAGATGAAATTAGAAATTCCACATTTTCAAGTAATACAAAACAGAATTTTTTAAATCAGAAAATGATGAAGTTTTTCCTTGAAGGTTTCTTGATCCCTGGGTGTGTCGCTGAGGGTGTTTTCAGATGAGATTAGTATTTGTATCCATGGCCTGGACAGGATGTAGTGGCTCAAGCCTGTAATCCCAGCACTTTGGGAGGCCGAGGTAAGGGTATTGCCTGAGTCTACAGGTTCAAGAACAGCCTGGGCAACTTGGCAAGCCCTCATCTCCACAATAATTCAAAAAAATTATCTGGGCGCGGTAGCGCACACTTGTAATTCAGCTACTTGGAAGGCGGAGATGGCAGTATCACCTGAGCCTGGCGGGTAAATGCTGGGGTGGCCATGACCATACCACTGCACTCCAGCCTGGGCAACGTAGTAAGACTACAACTCAAAATAAATAAATGAATAAATTCGTGCACTAAGTAAAGCAAATTGTCCTCCCCAATGTCCGTGAGCATTGCCAAGGTCTGAATACATTTGCCCTTCCAAAATTCATGTGTTGGAACCTAGTTACCAAGGTGACAGTACTAGAAGGTGAGGCCTTTGGGAGGTGATTAGGTCATGAGTGCAGAACCCTCGTGAATGGGATTAATGCCCTTATAAAAGAATCACACAGCTGAACTTGTTAATGGTGATTTGTATAATGGGGCCTCCAAATGATAGGGACCAGGTAGCAGCGCTTCAGTATGAAAAACCAGAGGACTACAATTGCTGCAAAGTCAGAGTAACAACCCAAAGGAGTTGTAGACAATGTTTTTTTTTTTTTTTAGAGATCCTGAAGGACAAAATAGGCAGCCAAGAAGGGGACTGCCTGACATCTACAATCAGAAGAAAGTGAGAATGAAAGTGCAGGAAGTTGATGGAGATCGCCTTAATTTAAAAAAAAAATCATGATAGCTCATTCAGTTCTCAGACCTGAACCAAATTTCACGTCCAAAACCCATTGACTGAAGAGTTAACCAGGTACCCAGGAGAAAGGATCCTACAACACCACAGCAAGTAGATACTGTAATGATTTCCTCAGTCCTTCACCAAAAGATCTTTGCCAAATACTCTAGTGACTATACACTGGGAAAAAAGGAATGCCAAGGCATTGCTGGACACTGGATTCAAATCAACATTGGTAACCTGAAGACCACATAATCAATGGAGTCCTGGCTAAAGTCTAGCTTACTGGGTCCACTGGGTCAATGGATATACTGGGTAGTCATTTCCCAAGTCCTAGAGTGTATAATTTGGATTGATATACTTGTCAGTTAGGGTAACCCCAGGATTATTTTCCTATGCTGCTGCAACAAATCACCACAAACTTAAGTGACTTAAAATGACAAAAGTGTATTATCCTACAGTTTTGGAGGTCGGAAGTCCGAAATGAATTTTACTTAGCTAAAATCAAAGTGTCAGTAGAGGGACTAGGGAAGAATCTGGGGTAGTTGGTCTATGGGGTTTTGTTTTGTTTTGCTCTTTGCTTTTTGCTTTCCTTGGCTTAAGACCCCTTCCTCCATCTTCAAAGCCAGCAGTTGCATCACTCCAACCTCTCCCTCCATCATCACATCTCCTTCTCTGACTCTCCTGCCTCTCTGTTTCCTTCATGTAGACACTCATGATTCTATTGCCTCTACCCAGATAATCCAGGATAATCTCCCATTCTCAATCTCCTTAATCTACATCTGCAAAGTCCTTTTTGCCATGTAGGCAGCATATCCTTAGACTCTGGGAATTAGGGTATGAATAGTATGAGATGGCTTCAAGAACCCATCCTTCTGCCTATCACATCCCCCACATGGGGTCCTTGGCCTGTGGAGTAAGAGCTATCGTCATGGAGAAAGCCAAGAGGAATCCTCTGAAATTACACCCCCCACCAGCTCTGGCCAAAATAGTTTGTGAGAAACAATATGGTATCCAGAGAGATGTCAAAGATTAGTGCCGTCTTTAAGGATTTTAAGGAGACAGGAGTGATAGGCCCTAACCCATGTCATTCTAATTCACCAGTATGGAACCTGCAGAGACTAGATGGATCATAGAGAACAACTGTAGACTCCCACAAACTCAGCAAAGTAGTGGTTCCTTGCAGCTTCCCTGCAGGAGTTGGTATTATTGCTAGAGTAGATTAATAAGGCCTCAAGTACAAGGTTTGCTATCACTGCTTTGGCAAATTCATTATTTTCTAATCCAATCAGAAAAGAACATCAGAAACAGCTCGCATTCCCCTCGTTCAGGCAACAGTATTCATTTACAGTTTTGCCTTGGGGCTATGTTAACTCTCTCATTCTCAGTCATAATATAGTCTATGGGATCTAAAGCACCTGGACATCCCATACAACATTACACTGACCCATTACGCCAGTGGCATCATGCAGATCACATAGCACCAGGATGCTCTGGCTAATACTCCAGAGGCCTTGCAAAGTAAGATACTTGCAACCCATGGGATGGGAGATAAACCCTACAAAGATTCAGAGACCTGTCATTTTGATAGATTTTTTAGGGGGCAAGAGATCAGGAATGTGACAAGATATTACCTCCAAATTGAAAGACCGGTTGCTGCATCTTGTATTGCCTACACCAAAGAAGGAAGACCTCTTTGGGTCCCACACCTGGGAATATTGCTCTAGCCCACATACTGGGCAACACAGAACACTGACAGCTTCAAGTGGGGCCAAGAACAGGAAAGAACTCTGTACAGCTCTGCCACATGGGCCAGTCTGGCAGATCCTGTGATGTCAGGGGTATCTTGTGCAGCAGAAAATGCAATGTGGAGTTTATTTAAGGTCTGTTGGGAAAAAATCACAAACAAGTCTGGAGTAGTAAACCAATGCCATGCCACCTACAGAAGAGATTTAAACAACTTTCAAGAAACAGCTCCTGGTATATTGTTGAGCCACGGTGGAGACAAAATGTTTGCTTTGGGGGTACCAAATGACCATGCATCCACCTCTGCCCAGTTTGAGCTGGGTTCTCCAAGTAATAAATTAAATTGGGCTCAGCAAGAGTCCATCTTAAGATGAAAATGATACATTCAAGACTGGGTCTGAGCAAAACTGGGGTCATAAGTAAGCAACATGAGCAGGTAACCCAGATGCTCAAGCCACTTACAACAGTTTCCTCAACTCACCAATACCATATGGCTCCCATATTATCAACTGAAGGAGGAGAAAATGTCTAAGCTTAGTTACTGCTGGAGCAGCTTGGTGCGTGGGTATAAGCTGAAAGTATACAGAAAGTTGCCTAACAGCCACATTGAGGGATGGCCCAGAAAGACAGGGAAGAGGGAAGGATCTTGCCAGTAGAAGAGTAATCCTCTTTGTGCGGAAGAGAAGTGGCCAAGAGGAAAACCTCCACAGATGCCTGAGCAAGGACCAATGGCCTAGCCAGCTGATTTGGAACCAAAAAGGAAGAGAATTGGAAGGTTAGAGACTAGGATGTCTACAGAGGCATGTAGATAAACCTGGGAATGGGCACAACATGTGATATTTGTATCACATGTTGCATTGGGTTAGTGCCCACCAGAGAGCATCCACTGTGGAAAAGACAATGGGCAACCCATAGACAAAATGACTTGGCCTAGGTGGGTGGGGTGGGGTATGCTCAAGAGGCTGAGGCAGGAGGATCACTTGAGCCCAGGAGTTCAAAACCAGCCTCAGCAGCATAACAAGACTCTGTCTCAAATTACAAAAAAAAAAAAAGATTTGTCCAGTTGGCTTTAGCCAATCTTTGTCTTTGGCCACCCCAGCACTGGCATGATGGGCACGTGAATGGAGAGATGGAAGCTATGCATGACCCCAACAGCATGTATTCCCACTGACCATGGCCAATCTAGCCTTTGCATCTCTGAATGTCCAGTCTGCTGGCAACAGAGGTCAATGCTGAGTTGTGGAAAGGACTCTATTTCTGGAGGAGACCACCGAACCACAGAGTGGCGTGGGGTCCCTCCATCTTGTAAGGAATAGCTGTCTATCCTCTCTCAAGGCTCAGGTACCATTCCCTGCCCTACTGGTTCTTGCCCCACTCAGACAGATCCTATTAAACTACCTGCCTGATGACTTCAGCCTTGACCCTGCCTTTGACACATTCTTAGCCCTTCTGGTCTTTGCTTCTGAAATATTATTGCTATTTATCCAATATTTGCCCTTCATTATCTTCCATCTTTACTGAAATAACATATTTTGTTCAGGGTGACACTGCCCAACTAAATATTTGATTCCCCAACCATAAGAACAGTTGTGGCTAATGAGAGGTAGTTATTGGATGCAAAGCCAAAGGCTTACCAGTGAAGTGCCTATCTACTGGTCCTCTTTGCCCTTTCACTAGGCTTTTCACCCTGGGTTGCCTGTATCTGAAGCCAGTGAAACCCTGCTTCAACCACTTCAGTAGGTGTGGTGAGTTCAACTGAGTCTCTTGTAAAAAGGATATGTTGGAGACCTAATCTCTAGTATCTCAGAATGTGACCTTATTTGGAGATAGGATCTTTAAAGGGGGTCATGAGAGTAGATCCTAATTCAGTATGTGTCCTTAAAAGAAGAGGAAATCTGACTGAGTGCAGTGGCTCATGCTTGTAATCCCAGCACTTTGGGGAGCCAAGACAGGAGGATCTTTTGAGGCCAGGAGATCAAGACCAGCCTGGGCAACATAGCAAGACCCCCATCTCTACAAAAAATGAAAAAATTAGCCAGGTATGGTGGTAGCGTGCGTGTAGTCCCATCTACTTCAGAGGCTGAAGCAGGAGGATAGCCTGAGCCCAGAAGATTGAGGCTGCAGTGAGCTATGATCACACTACTGTACTCCAGCCTGGACAACAGAGCAAGACCTTGTCCCAAAAAACAAGACAAAAAAAGAAGACAAAGAAGAAGAGGAAGAGGAGGAGAAGAAAAAGAAGAAGAGGAGACGGAGGAAGAAGAAGAGGAAAAAGAGGGAGGAAAGGAAATTTGGAGATATGCATACAGAAAGACATGACAAGCGAAGACACAGGAGAAGACAGTCATGTACAAGCCAAGGAGGGGAGCCTGGGAGAGATACCTCCCTCATGGCCCTCAGAGGAAACCAACACTGCTGACACTTTATTGGACTTCTTGCTTCCAGAGCTGAGAGACTACATTTCTGTTGTTTAAGCCACTTAGTTTTTAGTACTTTGGTAGTCCTAGCGAAGAAATACAAAAGTTTTCTGCTATTTTGAAAGCAGATCTATTCCCACATAATACAGCTAGGCAATCTCTCATTCTGCTGCTAACCCTATGCCCAGCCTAAAAGTGACCTCAGCCATCATCAGATATAACCCAACACTTGGAACAAGCTCAGTGACTAGCCAACCAGTCAGTGGGCTCGCAGGAATAGCCAGTAAATTGTATTTAAACTTCATGAGCCATTAAAAACACTGGGCAGGCCGGGTTCAGTGGCTCAGCCTATAATACCAGCACTTTGGGAGGCCAAGGCGAGTGGATTGCCTGAGCCTGCGGGTTCAAGACAGCCCGGGCAATTTGGCGAGACCTTGTCTCTACAACAAATGAAAAACTAGCTGGGCATGGTAGCGCATGCCTGTAGTTCAGGCTACTTGGAAGGCTGGGGCAGAAGGATTGCCAGAGCCCAACAGGTCAATACTGGAGAGGCCGTGAGTATGCCACTGCACTCCAGACTGGGGCGACAGAGTGAGACTCCAACTCAAAACAAAAAACAAAAAACCAAAAAAAAAAACACTGGGCAGCTGGGAAGGTTCTCTGCACTGTGCCTCAGAGTACTTAACAAGGGGCAGGAGTTGAGTTGAGTTGAGTTGAGTTGAGTTGAGTTGAGTTGAGTTGAGTTCCTCCCCCTCATACCCTGGGAGCCCATTCCTCCCTTACTAGCTTCAACTTGGGTACAGTAGTGGCCATAAAGTCCCAGCGAGGCCCTGATTCAGTAAAACAGCGGCACACAGGATGTGCTTTTGCAAGTTGACTGTCCTGTACACAAAAGCCTGCATACTATGCTGTTGTAAGAAGCTTCTATGTTTGATTGATTAATTCTGGAGATTGGTCTGGATGCAGGAGTTTCAATGTTCTAATCATTAAGAGAAGATTAATTGGGTTGCCCTGGAAGGGACTTCATTTTGGTTTCCAAATTTAATATATGGCCTAGTTCCACCGAGAACCTGGATTATTCACTCTCTTACAGTGAGCAACTTGGCAGGACCAACCTCACTAAGCAGAGGGCAAGATATTTAGGCAGTGAATTCAAAATATCACCATTTACTCAGTCCCAAACTTCTCAGCAATATTCAAGTGAAATCTGAGAAGGTTTTTCTCCCTAAATGGGAACTATAGATTGGAGGTTTTCATTCATTTTGATCTCTTCTTTGCAGTGGAATTGCTGGAAACTGACTGGCACTTAGCCCTAAATGCATATTAATGGGTGCCAAGCTATTGAAATGAAACTCTTATGACAATAACACGTTGATGTACATGCTCACACAAAGGGACTTAAAATAATATTACAAAGTAATACCACTGTCTTGGATATTTACTTAACACTGACTGGATCCCGTGTAAGATATGCCATTCAGCAAATCCTGATAGTTATTAATAAAATAATAACGCACTTATTTACCCCTACGTGTCATTTAAATAGTTAGCAATTCTTTTTTTCTTCTCAAATAAAACATTTAGTGAGTCTGCAGGTCAAATGTGTCCCCAGCTATGCATGTTCTCTGAAAGTTTTGGTATCATATGCAATGGTTCTTATAATAGAGAAAGTGTCTCAGACAGATTTTTTTTTGAGTTGGGGTCTCACTCTCTCCCTCAGGCTGGAATACAATGGCACAGTCACAGGTCACTGCAGCCTAAACCTCCTAAGCGCAGATGATCTTCCCACCTCAGCCTCTCAAGTAGCTGGGACTACCGGTGCACACCACAATGCCCAGATAAGTTTTTCATTTTTTGTAGAGATGAGGTCTCACTATGTTGCCCAGGCTGATCTTGAACTCCCAGGCTCAAGCAATCCTCCTGCCTCAGCCTCCCAAAGTGCTGGGACTATACATGCATGAACCACTGCACCTGGTCTCTTAGAAAGATGTTTAAAAGAAGTTTCTCCATCATGCAGGCTTCAGAGTATTCATTCAATGTGTTTTAACCGGATCCTAACATTTATCTGAGCACTCACAGATGAAGCACATTTCCTATTTTATGCCCTTCCTTATAATTACTGCTTGGTGGTTTTTTGCATTTTATATGTTCATTTAATTTTCTCCCTGTTTCCAGTGATTCTTCTCTTCCCTCAATGTCCTTTGTCCATCTTTGCTGCTCCATTTGCAGTGTCTTCTGAAGTGTCATGTGGTGTTTCTTCTCTGGCTTCCATGGTTGAACTATACCTCATGAAAAGTCTAAGCTGATTTTTAGAAGCTACGATTCAGAAACTATTTCTTTAAAATCTTCAGACTTTGATTGTAATAATAAATGCTCAGAAACACAAGATTTTAAAAAACACTTTTATTGACTGTAGTAAGTTCAAAGAAGGTGGCAAAGGCTTAACCTTATGTGTTATAGGATTTCTAAGCTTAATTTTTTTTAAATTAAATGAACTCTCAGAAAAGTACTTATTCCCAGAAAGAGAAATTATGAACCTGTCATCTGTCAGTGTCAATATGTGTATAATCAACAATGGAAATTTCCAGATAATCTTTCTCTATATGTTCATTGGTTGAAATGATTAAACCCCCAGTCCCAGAGCTGGGTAGTAAAGAAATGAGAAGATTCAGATCCCCGTGACTGGTATCTTCAAATCTCTGAGGGGTTATTGGATAAAAAAGAAACGTGTCATGTGCTATAAAACGAAAGTTGCTGGGTAGCATTTTCCAAGCAAGGACGAGCTCTCTTGTAGGTAGATTTGCCCCAACGCACAAGAGGGATGTCTTCCATGGCCCCAAAATTCTTCAAGAAGATGGTGGACTGAGGAAACAATCCCACCATTGGCAGATGGACCATTTGAACTGAATAACATTTAAACTTCCTTCATGCCCCCAGGTCCTACAGAGCCACAAAGCATCACTCTCCTTCCTAGTCAAACTGTATCCCCTAGCCTAGGGCCCTCACCACCTCAATCTTGGGTCACAGACCTCTTTTGCAAGAAATCAGTACCACCTACCACCTGCAGCTTCATCACTTTTGTTAAGGTACTGCTCTGTTAAAAGGCCCAGCCATATCCAATGTAAACACTTCTCTCTGCATTTCAAGTCCTTAGCTCCCCCAACCCCACGAGGCCCCAAACGCTGCCCCAGGTACACTGGTTTTGTTTCCAATCTCACTGGGTCTCCATTTGGATACTTATTTATTTGTTTATTTGTTTGTTTTTTCATTTATAGTTGGAGTCTCATTCTGTCACCCAGACTGAAGTGCAGTGGCATGATCACTGCTCACCACAGCCTCAACTTCCTGGGCTCAGGTGATCTTTCCGCTTTCGCCTCCTGAGTAGCCAGGACTACAGACACATACCACCACACCTGACTAATTTTTTAAAATTGTTTTGTAGAGATAAGGTCTCACCATGTTGCCCAAGTTGATCTCAGATTCCTGGGCTCAAGTGATCCTCCTGTTTTGGCCTCCCAAAGCACTGGGATTAGAGACCTGAGCCACCGCACCCAGCCTGGATCTTTATTTATTTATTTATTTATTTATTTATTTATTTATTTTTGAGTTGGAGTCTCACTCTGTCGCCCAGACTGGAGTGCAGTGGCTGCTCCCGGCCACCGCAGCCTCGACCTGTTGGGCTCCGGCGATCCTTCCACCTCAGCCTTCCTAGTAGCCGAAATTACAGGCATGCGCCACCACGCCCGGCTGAGTTTTTGATTTATTGTAGAGATGAGGTCTCGCTGCCCAGGCGGGTCTCGAACCCGCGGGCTCAGGCAATCCACTCACCTCAGCCTCCCAAAGGCGCGGGATTACAGGCTGAGCCACCGAGCCCGGCTTTTATTTTTTTTTAATTAGCATTTCCTAGGCAAAGGGACTGTTTCAAGAACAAATATGTAAAAACACAAGTTGGATTCAGGAAACAGTAATCAAAAGCATTTGCTCTATGACTCCCATGACGCTAAAATTCCATGACGCTACATTTAGTCATCACCTCTAACGTCCTCATTCCTCTATTTTTAATCACAGTGCCCACCCCACCAAGGCTCTAAACCTCCAAATCTCCCATCCATCCTCACTGCCCAGAGATGCCCTCTGCCACCTCACATTGTCAACTTAATTAAGTTGAACCGTATAAAATTACCGTTACCATAGGTCAGAATGGTCCAGGACCAGCAATTTCCCATGATTCAACCTAATACTTTTTCAGGGCCCTTACAACTCTTTCCTCCTCTTCTTCTCTTATTTCCCAGACGCTCTTCTGCCTCTCACGTCACCAGTCACCTCCTGGATTACAGCCTTGACTCCTTGCTGGCTTCCTGGCACTTTCCCAGCCAATCCAGCTCACAGTTACTGGAAAACAACGTGAAACATTACCCTTCAAAAATACCTGCATGATATACCTCAAAACTCTCAGTGGAGCCTTCCACACTGTCTACAATCTACATGAGTTGCTTTTCCAAACTTATCTTCTGCTCTTCAGTTCACCTGCAACTTTCATTGGAAGAGGCCCTGGAGCTCACCTGGTCACAGGGTTTCCAAACCTGGCTTCATTTCAGAATCTCATGGGGAGCTTTGACTTTATCAATCATTTTCTCACTATATAGACATACATTTATTTATACATGGGTTTGTCATGCCTGGCACGTATAATTTTTTTAAGAGTAGTTTTAGGTTCATAGCAAAATTGAGCAGTAAGTACAGAGAGTTTCCACTTAACCTCTTCCCCCATCCACACATGTCTCCCTTACCATCAACAACCCACATTAGGGGCATTTGTTATAATCAATATACCAACATTGAGGTATCATTATCGACCAAACCAAAATGTCTTTGACTAGGTAATGTGTGCATTAAGAATTCAAGTAAGAATTCAAGTAATATAGAAGGATATACAGGGAAGCATAAGACTCTCTCTAGTCCCTGGCCCCTGAACCTCAGTCTCCTTTCCCAAAGATATAGTCTAAATATATTATTATTCTTGTATGTTTTCCTTCATCCACAAATTTAATACAAATGTAGCACACCATACCCACTGTAATGAATCTTAATTTTTTTCTCTGGATAATACACATTGAAAATTATTCAATATTAATATAAATGAAGCTTCATTCTTTTTTAACAGCATTCTGCAGAGTCATCTAAAGTATATTTTTACATCTGTAACTAATCATCCTTTACTGATGAATATAGAGAACTTTTTAAACTGTAGATTTCTGGACTTCATTTCAAAACTATTGAGCAAGAATTTCAAGAGGTGGACCTAGGAATTTGTATTTTATGCATCTTCTCTAAGTTACTGTCATGTAGGCCTCTCACAGGACTAGTCCACAAAGTAATAAAATAGTTCATTCATCTAATTTTTCAAACAAGAAAATGGGGGCTGAAAGATGTAAAGTGATTTTCCCAAAGTCTCAAAGCAAAGAAGTTAGAGGCAGAGTTAACCATACAACTGAGTTCCCTAAGTAGAACATGTGGATGAATTAATCCATTTAGGATGTACACCATGAAAATGTGACTGAAATAAATAACCCCAAATATCATAGTCCTGTTTACCAAGAGACTTTGATAATTTTCTTATAATACTGATGTTCATAATGAGAACTCTGAAGTGACTTCTTAGTCATTAAAGGCATATTAAGGCAATGCCATCATCATTTTAATGAGGTGTGTTTTACTGGACTCTTAATCCGTGGGTGGTAGGTTTGGATATTTTGAATAAACAGTATATTAAATTTGCTCATTACTCATTGGAGTAACTTCTGGTTTTTCTGTAAAAGCAGAAGTTTTCTATCTGCACAGAGAATGTTCTAGAAAGATATTGGTTGCCGGTAATCTCTAGTCTCTGCTTTAGCAATGATGCCCTATTGGGTCAGGCATTGAAACTTAGTTTCTGGGGCTATAAAATAAGGATGATAGTGCTGATAGTGATATCCATATCATCCACAACCTCATGGGGTTGCTTTGAGATAATTAATATGGAAGCATTTTGAAAAGCATAATGTCATCTATACAAAATAAAATAATAGCATTTTATCACTTTTAAAAATACGTTGTCCAGAAAAATGCTCTGATGTGGATTTTGCCCAGTCCAAATGAACTAACATCACTCATGCACCCTGCTTTAAATTTTTAGGATTCTTTTTGACCTACAAAAGTAGCAAAATCACACAGCTAAAAAAAAAAAAAAAAAAAAAAAAATCCAAAGGTCATGAGGATATAAAATGAAAAGTATTTTAATAATACCATACATCTGGATTGATAGAGATGATAGATAAATAGCACTTACCAAATGTCAAGCATTATTCTAAGTACTCCTCAGAGAAACCCTTTGAGATATTATCCCCATTTCACAGATGATAAAACAGGCACAGAGAAGTTTAGTAACTCTCCCAAATTACACAGCTAGTAACTGACAGAGTCAATTTTCTATCATCACCTCCAAACACTAGTCTTATTCTCCAAGGATGACCACTGTATAATCGTTAATTGCATATCTGTATCAACTTTCTATTTCTACATAACAAATTACTCTAAAATGCAAAGACTTAAAACAATAAGCATCTATTAACTCACATCTCCTTTTGGTCAGAAATGAGAGTATGGTTTAATTGGGTGCCTCTGACCCAAGATCTCTTATTAGGTTGCTATCAAGAAGTTAGTCAGGGCTACAGTCTCATCTGATGATTGAACTTGAAGAGGGCCCTATGGTTATTCCTCACGGGCTATTGGACTGAGAGCCTCAGGTACTCATGGCCAGAGGCAGAGGTCCCCCTCTGATTGTTACCACCTGAACTTCTCCACAGAGCTGCCTTGGGACACGCCTGCAGGCTCCAACCAGAGCCAGAGATCTCGAGCGAGAGCGCATACCACAGCAGAAGTCATAGTATTTTTATAACCTAATTTCAACAGTGACATCCCATCACTTCTGCTATATTTTGGTCACTAGAAGCAAGTAACAAAGTCCAAATCACACTCAAGGCAAAGAGGTCACACTCAAGGAGGAAGGGCTCATTGAGGGCCATCTTAAAGACTGCCTACCACGATAGCCCAAAACTTTTCTAAACAAATAAAAACTTCTTTTTACAAAAATTATATCCTTTGCATTTTTGCCTTCCCCAGACATCATGGTGATCTAGTTTATTATAACAGCAGGAATTTCATTGTGTAGTAGTTATATAACTTCATAAACAAGTCCCCTGTTGATGGGCGTGTAGGTTTTTTCAAGCACAACACCCTTTACACTGATTTGCCAAGTGTGTATTGAACATTGCTGCAGGCCAGGCTCTGCATCGGGAGTTGGGGGCACAGAGATGGATAAGACCCCTGCCCTCAAAGCATCCTCAGTCTAGTGGGAGCAAAAGACAACAAAATACATAATTGTGAGGCTGGGCTCGGTGGCTCAGCCTATAATCCCAGCACTTTGGGAAGCCAAGGCAAGTGGATTGCCTAAGCCCGCGGGTTCAAGACCAGCCTGGGCAACTTGGCGAGATCTCATCTCTACAATAAATCAAAAGTTAGCTGGGCATGGTAGTGCACACCTGTAGTTCTGGCTACATGGAAGGCTGATGCGGAAGGATTGCCGGAGCCCAGCAGGTTGATGCTTGGGTGGCCATCAGCATGCCACTGCACTACAGCCTGGGCCACGGAATGAGACTCCAACTCAAAAAAAAATGCATAATTATGAAAAGTCCTGCCAGGTACCACTATGAAAGAGGATACAGGTGCCATGTAAGCCCAAAAGAGGGGCTGATCATGTCTGATAACTCCAGAAGTAAGGACACTATCTCCCTTTCCACAGATGAGTAAACTGAGTCACAATCTTGCCATCTGTGTCACCCAGTCACCCACACTTTCCATGAAAACATGAGCTAGGGTTGGAATCAACACTGAAGGCTCATAGGTTGGCAAAACTCAGGACACCATTTTTAGATCATTTTCAGATCCTACAATTCTAATAAATGCCCTAGAAAATGAAGTCAATGAGAGAGAAAAAAAATAATCAGTCAAACAAAGAGCTTGGCATCTGGAAACCAAACAATTGACTACATTTCACTTTTCAGTCAGGATTTTGGCTTCTTTTAGTCACTGTCTAAATTAGTCCATGTGACATTTTTATGGAGCTTCTTTTTTAAAGAATGGATTCTGCATTCATTTTATTCTCATTAATGTGAATTTTTCTTTGCTTGGAAAAGACACTTACAGAATTAGCTTAATGTTTATTGTTTGGTCACAAAGCAGTCAAGAGATGGCAAGACTTTGGAATTAATGTCACAGAAATGCCCTGCACCCATAAGGCGCTATTTGTGTTCCTGGCTCTCCTCCTGTGGCCTGAACTCATCACAGCAACTGGGCCTGGCTCCATTTTTCAAGCCAGTTACACTTATCACTAAGAAAGGAACATCATTCTCATGGTTGACTGTTTTGTGGCAAATGAGTGCTTACTTCTTCTGAAAATACCTCCCATAAAAGCCTTTTTTTTTCTGAAGTAACAAAGATGGAAGCATGAATTTCAGTGGACCCAGAGTTGGAATCCTAAGTCCAACACTTTTTGACTGTGCAGACTTAAGTAAGTCTCTCCACCTCAGTTTCCTGCCTTTGAAATGGGTTTACTCATTCCTACCACATTGGGTTGGACTGTTATAAAACCCTTAACAGAGTGTCTGGGTCACAGTGAAGGGCTCAATTAACTATAGCAATCATCACTGACATTCACTGAACCAATGTAAGTGATATTTAACTCTCCCCTTCCTGGAAAGCAGGTTGGTCTTAACAGTGGAGGAAGAGAACCTTTAGCACTTTAAGCTTCCTAAGGGGAAGGAGCAGGTTTTGACTAGGTCAGGGAAGGGGGGAAGGAAAAAGGGAGGCAGAGGTTATCCTTAGAAGGGACTTTGTTCCCTAGTCAGGGAGGGAATGACCCTCTTAAGGTGAGAGAGAGCAAATGTCCCCAGTACAAATTCCATCTCTTCCCAAGTTGCCTTACCCCCATAAAGCTTTAGAACTGCTACTAGCCATTGCATTGGCCAGCAGGCTCAAAATTCCCTTGAGAGGGACACATTTGTTCTTATATCTTGGGAAGATAAGACTTAAGAGATAAAAGCACTGCATCAGTTAGTGACTAAAATTCACTGATGATATCAAAGCTTTTCCAAGAGCCAATTTTAGTAGGATAAGAAGGACTCGTGAAACAGGGAAAGGGGAAGAGTTGCTAGCACAGATCCATTTTGAGAATTTTGAGAACTTCATAAATCTTGTCTCATAGCTACAGGGAAACTGACAAGACAGAAACAGCTGGAGTAGAAAACCTGGGTGTGAGTCTAGGGAGGGTGATTGAGGAGATTATGTTTTGAGTAGTATTTGTGTTACTGCAAACAGGCACAGTGAAATCTCAAGGCCGCCTGCCTGGTGGTTGCGGAAAGGATCACAGGAAAGAGTGGAAATAGGCAGGTTTTGAACATTACATGTGAGTCTTATTACCATTAATTGGGTACAATCCTACCCCTCTTTGGTGAATAAAAAGAGTCCTTTTGTTGTGACTTTCTATGCTCAGATATCAGTCTTGACCTCCCCACAATGTTCTTGATATAACCGAGAGTTACACTGGGTAATCTTTAGGCATTTAAATGCTGGAACACCACCACCGAGTTCAAGACAATGAATGAATAGCGGAGAAGGTACGTTTGCTTTGTCTATGTACCTTTAGGATTTCTCACCCCTAAAATGGATAGTTCTTTGTTGTGGAAATTGCCCTGTGCATTGTAGGATGTTCAGCAGCATCCCTGGCCTCTACCTACTAAATCCCACTGCAATTTCCCATTAGGAAAATAACTAAAAATGTCTCCAGAGATTGCTAAAATGAGAAGGTGGTTTGCAAAATCACCCCTCCCTCCCATGAAAGCCACTACTCTACATAAAGGAATAAAACACGGAACAGTGAGTTCAGGAGAGAGATGTCTGTTAACTGGTATTTTGTTGCTGCAGAAAGACAAATTTCAGAGGGGTGAAGAAGCAGAAAAAAGGGAGCTGCTGGCAGTTGGAGGACATAAATGTGGCACCTCTCATCTTTCCAACTGGGGGACTGTCACTTCCACAGCCAGTGGCCACCTCCACAATAGTCACATAGGGAATCTGAGGGATGGGACAAAAGGCTTAACTTAGGCCAAAAGTTAATGCCATCTATTATCATTAGCATGTTCTCCTATTCCCTACTGGTGACAGGGACATGGGCTTAGCAGGGGATACCCATGTTAGAGAGCAAGCTGTCCTCTCAAAAGGCCTAACTTTATTAATAATATTAATATATCCCAAAACTTTATGTCAACAAGGGAACCTCTCACCATGAAGAAATACAGGCCATCCAAAGGTATGTCAGCAGCCCAAAATCTGGTGTTTTTTTTTTATTTTCCAAAGCAGCACATGGGCCATACCAAAAAATCTGATACAAACGAGTAAGGGTATATGAAAAACCCAACCTGTTAGGCTTTTGATATTTCTTTGCATTATCTGTAATCATTCTGTTAAAGCAAAAATGCAAAGAACAGAACCAAGACTAAAGAAAGTATAAAGAGTCTTGGTTCTGTTCTAGGCATTTCCAGACAGTGGAAGGAAGCGGGGCTTGGACTTGGTAACTTCTCCCTTTGCCAGGCCTCAGCTAACCTCCAGTCCTTGCAGGAGAAGCAGAGGGGGTAAACACTGCCTGGGAACTTTCCAGAGCTGAAGATGATGCCAGAAATTTTCCAGAGCCACTCCTTTTTCTCCTCCCACCATGAAGGCCTGTCAACTGCCTTTTTATCCAACATCATTTAAACCAAACAAATCAAGAGCTTACATCAGCAGTGACTAAATAACTGGACAAAAAAAATTTAACACAAAGAGAGACCACCAAGATATATTATAGCCTACTCTTTGAATCCATTTGCCAAGATTAAAATAAACACCTGCCACATTCCAGTTAGATACAGTTCTCAAAGGGCAACTCAGCCAGGAACTTTGCTAGAAATTCAGTGGCATGATCTGGTCATTCCTAAATACTGTCTGGAAGATAAGAGTTCAGGTCAAGTGAAAGCACATGGCTCCTCCCCTTGACAAAGCCCCACAGCCAGGGAGCAGGTGGAGCCTGCCAAAAGCAAACAAAAACTTCCCTCAAACAACAACAAACACTTAACACCCGCAGCCTGTCAACACCAATTAGCCTGGCCTACAAGCAGAAGCCTATTAAGATCAGTGCTCAAATCCATCAAGGTCCTTGCAAGCAGTAACTCTCATCTCTTCCTCTGGCCTCCCCAAGGAAGTGACTCTCAATGGAAACTCACTATAGAGCTGAGACCAACTTCTCCATGCCTACAGCAGACACATGGCCTTAGACCCCCTCTGCTTTTAGGAGCCCCTAAGAGTATATGACTTATGGGCAGAATTATGACTTTCCTGGGTCCCTTCCTCAATTAACTACATCCACATTAACATTTATTTTTTTATGTAACTTCAAATACTTCAATGTTCTGTGTTCTTGGTGTTTTAGGCCAAATTTTTAATAGGTTTTTGTGGGGCTGAAGATGAGCATATTTCTTTCGAATAGTTTAATTTCATTTTTTTCTAATTTTAAAAGAAATTAAACATTTTCCTGAACCCTTACAAATATCATGGGAACTAGGCACTCTGCCTATTATGACTAAGGGAGGCTCTCTAATTCAAATAGATACAGTACTTTGCAATTTAAAAAAAAAATTGTTACCCATGGCCATCCATCCAACCAAACACAATCTATTCATAAAATACTCACATGGTGTACCTGGGAATTATATATTTCAACTTTTCACTTAAAAGTGATTCCTCACGGTTAAATTCTAAGAAGCTTTTAAAAAAAAAGTCACCACACAAGATAGATTTTCTTCAATATTTTATTTATATAGAAATACTTAAAAAATGAAGTAGCACCATTACTTAAGTTTTACCTTTATTATGTAGAACTTTAAATGTCAGAAAAATAAAACTCTTGATACAATTTCAAATCTTGTCTCAGCAAATATAATATTAGTATTTGACCATGAGGTTAAAGGCCCTTTATCATAAAATAAAATATACTTTGTTTTTTAAACTTTGCTCAGTAAAGTACATTTAAGCTCAAGTAACATCACCTACATATACATAAACAAGTGGTAAACAAATGTATTAAAATAGAAATACTAAAACTATAGTGGTGCAACAGAATTTTTGTAACTTGCACTGAATTCTATTTATACAAATGTTAGAAAGCATCAACAATTCCTTTTGACATGTTTATACATTTCCGTTTTTGTAATAATATAGAATAAAATATGCTTTATATCACTGAATAGAAAATATGCTGGGTGAAGCATATCTAGAAGATTTGTTTGAACCTATAAAATCTCCATCCCAACAGAATACTGTTCAAAACATTACACATTTTATGGTTTGTAATTCCGTCACAATTGTGTGATTATTAAAATAATACAGTGTTCTTTGCCATAAGGCCATACTAAAATAAAAAGATTTAACCCAGCTACAAAAAAGTTCACTGAACTTAAATTAAAATACTTGTAAACATCTTTGCAATATGAAATATAATTTTTCAAGTCAAAAAAGAATAAAATACTTCAATCTGTATTAATGCAATTTCTCTTTAAAACTTTTAAACGTTTTTTTAATATATAAGAGATATGTTACAGTTTCTTTAACTTTAATAAAGCTGCAGTATCCTGGTTTCACAGGAACTCCTGGCCCTTCCACGAACATTCAAAAAGGATCCACTGTGTTCTATAAGCGTCGTAGGAACCCACCCACAAAGGGGAACACACTAAACAGTCCACACATCCCATAGCACTACTATTATCATCTTCATCATAATAATTATTGTTCATTTTTTCCTACTTTAAGAAAATGGAAAACTTGTGGGGTCTTCTTCTTTTGGAAGCTTCCTATTAAGTACAGTGTAAAAACTATCATTACTAGAATGTCGCCGTTCCTATTATTTATAGAGCATGCATTTCAGGTGGTTCAGAGGTTTCCCAGGCTACAGTACTCTTGATGCAGATATCCTGGCAAGTTCCTTTGTTAAAAATTAAATTTTAAAAACGAGCGGATACTACAGCTTTCCAAGCTCCTCTCGGATCTCAGAGTGTTGGGGTGGGGGCGGGGAGGCGAAGGTGGGGCACCAGGGAGGCCGACGGCCGCAGGGGAATGAGGATGGGGAGGTTCCCCTATCCCCCACGCCCCCGCACGGTGCGCGCAGGCGCGCACTTTCTTCAGGAAAAGATGCGGATGGCCTGAGTGACCGCGGTGTGGCAGACCGGGCACTCGGGCTCGCTCTTCTCGCAGATGCGGTTGGCGCACTCCATGCAGAAGAGGTTGTGGCCGCAGGGCACCAGCGCGGCGATCACTTCGCTCTCGAAGCACACGGAGCAGTCGCGGCTGCCCTTACGCCGAAGCCCAGAGGAGGAGGACGATGAACTGGAGGAGGAGCTGGATGAAGAGGAGGAGCCCGACGTGTCCGACGGCTGCAAGCCAGGCAGCTGCGCCCCCAGCCCGTTGGCATAGGCGGCGTAGGCCAGGCCTCCTCCGCCCGGGTCGCTGCGCACCCGGCGAGCCAGGTGGTGCTCGCCCGCCCCCGGGGCCATGTGCAAGGGCGGCGACAGGCGCGGGCAGCTGGTGCCCGGGTGCAGCCGGCGGTGCACCAGTAGCCCCAGGTTGGCATTGGAGGGCGCACTGGCGCCACCACCGGGAAAGACCACGGACGAGGACGAAGCGGACGAAGATGCCGAGGAAGAGCAGGAAGAGGATACAGGCGCTGCAGGTCCGCCTCCCGGGGACCGCTCGAACTGGGCCCAGAGGAGCGGTGCCCCGGGAGGGGGTGCGGGGGCCGGGTCGAAGGTGGGCTGCAGCTCGGGGCAGCCGTCGGGGGACGGCACCGAGGCCTCCCCCGCTGTGTAGGTGTACCCGTTGCCGTTGTTGTTGTTGTTTCCGTTGTGCGCGAAGCTGAGCGCGGGGCTGGGGGGGCTGTAGTCCGCCAGACGCGGGGTGGCGGCCGCGCTTCCGCCGGTCCCGCCGCCGAAGTAGGAGTCCGTGGAAGCGCTGCCCAGCGAGCTGGAGCTGTCGTTGCGGTAGCTGGAGAAGGGCTTGCGGCCGGGGGTGGGCGTGATGCTGGGGGTGGGCTTGCTCCAGAGGCTGCCTGGGCCGGACCCGCCGGACCCGTGGTGCAGATCAAAGCCCACGTCGGTGCCGTTGGCGTGGAAATCGTTCTCGTCTGTGAGCTCAATGATGCCGCCGGTACGCAGGGCGATGTGCGCCTCGATCTCCTCGCGAGCCCGGTCCACGTTCTCCGGCATGCCAGTCACCTCGAACACCGGCTCCTTGTCCCGGCTGGGCGTCACGATGTACGTGTGCGTCTGCTGCTGGATGCGCTTGATCGTGGCGCCCTTGGGCCCCACCACTAGCCCCACCACGCGGTAGGGCACCCGCACTTGGATGGTGGTCTGCCCGGGCAGGTTGGGCGGCCCGGGTACTGCGCCGTTGAGAGCCGTGTTCTTATTCCGGGAGGCACGGATCATGGAGAAGTGCTCGGCAGCGGAGATGATCTCCCTCCGAGCCATGGCCACATCCTCCTTCCTGCCCGTCACAACAAAGACAGGCTCCTCCCCGCGAACCGGGGTCTTGATGTAAGTGTTGGTCTTCGCCCGCAGCGCTTTGATTTTACAACCTGGGAGCCAGGGTGCGGAGGAGGGGGTGGGAGAGAGAGACAGACACGCCCATTATCCCGGGGTAACCGCGGAGATCAGGACAGCCCGCGTCCAGGGCAGCGGGACGGCAGGATACGAGATGGGCGGAAAGGGGGCGTCTCCCTCACTGGCCCCCGGCCGCGGCAACGGGCTGGGCAGCGAGTTGCACCCGCGAGGCGCTCGAGGAACAGCATTGGCTGCCCGGCCCTCCCCCGGCGACTGCAGTCGTCCCGAGCCAAACCCGAGAATCCCAGAAAAGTCATATGGGGAGATGCCGCTGGGATCCAGCTGGGCGCGCCGTTAGCCTTGAAGACGCGACGAGGGGGCTCCGGGAAGGCAGTGGCAGCCGGGATGCCTCACGCCGGTGGACTAGGGGGTGTGGGGGGGGTTTAAGTCCCGGGACCCATTGTTCCTCCTGCGGGCTCCGTTCCGCTTTGCAGAAATCCAGAATCCTCCTCCCATCCTAGGCTCACTCCTCCTCCTCCCCCTCCCAAAGGACTGATCGAAGGCCCCCTCCCCCAAGCATTTTATATTTAAATTATCTTTTTCG
>NW_007258933.1:277080-277629 GCF_000164805.1 Carlito syrichta | reverse complement strand
GCCTCTCTTTGTTGTCTAATGCGGGACTGGCAGGCTTGGGACACTTGTGTGTACCTATCGGCCGGCGACGCTCACTCTCCCCAAGTCTCCTCCCTCGCCTGACTGAGAAAACAAAACGCGCCGAACTCTGATGCCAGGAGCCCGGCTCTAAAGGAGAGCGGTCCTCAGAAAGTCCCGTTAGTGGCCCCAAATAAACCACCCGTGGAGCCAAGGCGACCACTGGCAGAAGGGTCTGTCGTCGGCCCAAAAGGGCTGCCCGAGCCCTCGGACACGGAAAACGGGACTCGTGGTCCTGGGATGCCCGGGCAGAGTGACGCCCGGTGCGGGCAGCCCACCTGCGCGGGAGCGCACGAGACACAAAGGCACACGCCCGCCCACACTGCCACTCGCGCGCGCGCGCGCCCGCGCCTGCATTTCTGTCCCCCTAGGCAGCAGTTCGCCCAACTGGCCCTAAAACTGCGGGTCAGAAAGTCAAAAGCCGGCCGCGGCGCGGTCCCGGCCCGCCCGGCCGCCGGCGACCTCTGGAAGGCACGGCACCGGGGTCCTGCA
>NW_007258933.1:260776-276780 GCF_000164805.1 Carlito syrichta | reverse complement strand
TCTCCCAGGGACGGCCTGCGGGCGCGAGAGAAGAAAGGAGGCTGTGAGGGGCGGGCCGGGGCGGTGCACGCTGCCCCTCTCCGCGCGCTTCCCCCTCCGCCGCCCACCCAGGCGGACGCCCCCTCGGGCTCCGCGCGCGCTCCGCTCCTTTGTTCGGGGAGCTGCCGGGCTCGCCGCGCCCCGCGCGCCCCGCCGAGGACCGTTCCGCAGAGCGGCGGGGGCCGCGGTTAGTCGAGCCGGCCGACGTCCGCCCGGCCGGACGCCTGCCGAGGATAAGGAGGCCATGTGGCCGCAGCCCCGGGCGGGCTGGCCCGGGAGACCTCGCGGTGCCGCCGGCGACCCCGGGCCGCGAAGGCAGAGGCGCCCCTAGGTGCTCCCTGCGTGACCCCGGGAAAAGTGAGCAAGCGCCATGGGCCTCGGGTTCTCATCGTAAAGTGGGGGAAATAATACCTGCCCTACCCACCTCGCGGGTTGTTATGAGAATGCAGTGTGGCAGCCGATGGGAACGCGCTTTAATCAGTTGACGGTTACTTTTGACAACACGACGGTGATCCCTCCCCACTTGCTCACCTGGAGCTGTCTTGGGAAAGAGGTGCTGATTATTTCCTTGGGGAAATGAGGTTTAGAAGCCACTTACAGTGGTTATTTCCTCAGGATGTTTACGTCAGCTTCCCTGAGCCTGGTGTGTTTTTCTTAAAAGGGAACGTTCTATCTGGGGGGTGGGGGGCAGGGCAGGTGGGAGGATGGTGCTGAGTCCTCTGTGAAAGCCACCACCCAGAGCCTCAATAGGGAATTCTTGGGGGTTTGGGGGGGGGTTTTGTGTGTTTTGGACCCGGTTCATGAACTCAGAGTCCAGCTAATTTGGGAATGAGGATTCTTGCCCGGATGGAAGGGTCTGAGAAAGAGGTCTTGACTGGGGAGGGCCACAGATGAGGCCCAGCCTCGCGTGCTCACGCAGGACCTGAAAACAGACAAGACAGGAAAAGCACTCGGGAGGCCTGAGCGTTTCCATCTTGCTAACACAATAGGCTAGTTTCTGGCCTCTCGGCTTGTTTCTAGGAATTTAATCGCCTTATGATTGGGTTTACTGCGGTTTCTTCTTTAAAATAAGAAGCGTGATGAAGGTAAAGTTGTTCCTCAGCTGATGAGGAACTGTGCACGGGGACATGGGGTGTAGGGAGGGTCCCCTGTCCCGGGGATAGCTTGTGCTAGGGAACTTGGCCGCAGATATTTTCAGATCTGCCGGTAACTCCTTACCCGTGCACCTGCAGTGATGAATTTCAGATGGGTTAATTTCGAAATTTGTTTAAACTTAGAGGATTGGATGTTTCAGAGGAGTCCCTGGAGTCCTGGTTCATTACCAGGAAGGTGACTGCACCTCATCACCAAGGTGACATGTTTAATGTCATTCTTCCCTGCTGGATCATGAAGGCGGGAACAGTGCTTGCAACTGCAGTTGCCTGCAACTGCAAATGTTCAGTGAAATTGCATATCTTCACCCACAGAAGGATAAGCTGAAACCCTGACCAATTCACGGATGCCAATCCTGAAGTGCCCATGTTGTTCCATGTGACCCAGATCACCCTCCACAGAACTGGATGCCTTCAGGAAAACTCATACAGAAATTAGCATGCTTTTCTGAAGCCCATAAAATAGAAGGCCTTCCTGAAAATATGGGAGGATGATGGATGGGAGATGGAGTTAGAAAGTCTGACAGATCTAATTCCCAGTCTCAGCTGTTCTTTGATGTTGCCTGTAAAAAGAGGCTAAACCGAGCTCAATGGCTCAGCCTGTAATCCCACGCTTTGGGAGACTGAGGTGAGTGGATTGCCTGAGCCCGTGGGTTCGAGACCCGCCTGGGCAACTTGGTGAGACCTCATCTCTACAATAAGTAAAAAATTAGCCGGGTGTGGTAGCGTGTGCCTGTAGTTCCAGCCACTTGGAAGGCTGAGGCAGAAGGATCGCCGGAGCCCAGCAGGTCGAGGCTGCGGTAGCCGGGAGTGGCCACTGCACTCCAGTCTGGGCGACAGAGTGAGACTCCAACTCAAAAAAAAAAAAAAAAAAAAAGAGGCTAAAATCTAGCTCCCTACTTACCTCATAGGGTTGTTTTAGCAAGGTGGGTAATGATGACAGAAAACTCCTCATCCTTTCCAGATAAACAAACACAGTTAGTGTTTTATCTACAGCCACTTCTCGCCTTCTCTACTTCTCTATTTGTTCTATTACTGACTGGTCAGAGTATTTTCTGATACAACTGCCAATATAAAAGTAGCAATCCAGACATTTTAATTCTCAGTTAATGGCTTTAATAAGCCAAGCCATCATAAAACTTGCAAAGCCCAGTTCTGTTTTTAAATAGATAATATACCCTAACCCCATAGTTTCTGGTTAGGCTTTCCCAGGCTCCTTTAGAACCCCAGAGCTTAACTACTTTTCCTGATACAGAACACATTCCCTAAGGACTTCCTGATGTGGCCATAATATTTTTTTATTAGCATAAGAGAAAAGCTTGCAAAATGTGGTCTGGTAATATAATGGAGAATTTCAATTGTCATAACATAAGGAGAGGTAAAGTCACACAAAAATAAACAAGATTAACAGTAAGACAACCTTGCATTTGTTTCCAGAAGCCTTCTACTATTTTGCACACACCTTGCTTACTTTTGCAAACTAAATAGCTGGCAAAAGACACAAAAATCTTGGCATGCAAACGAACACACTTTCAGTCAATTCATTCAATATTATTGAGCACCTACATACTTTATTATAGGCACAAAGGAAAACGTTGATGATAACAGAAATGAGCAAGCTGACAGGGTGGGGGTTGGGGTTCTTTTCCTTGAACTGGTCGTGCCCAAACACAGCCACACAGTGAGGCAAGAGTCTGCCTAGGGTCCTGGGAAAATGTCCCAGGGGAGAGGATGTCTAAGTTGTGCTTCTATTGAATGAGATGTGGGAATTGAGACCAGTGCCTAGCACAGTGCATGATATCTGGTGGGAAATCAATGATGTTTATTGAATGAGTGAGCCAAGTTGAAAAGCCTTGAAGGTGTAAGTTTGAGTATGTACATGAACAACTCAATCTCTGAGAAGCCGCTCAAATGACTCCAGCCACAGCCACATGATTTTGAATAAAATTTATCATCACAGGTAATATTTATTAAGCACTTATTATGTCCCAGGCAGCTAACCAAATGCTTTACAGTACAGTATCTTGTTTAATCCTTGTAACCCCCTTGGAGACAAGTACTTTTATTATCCCCATTTTACAGATGGAAATAAGTTGCTTGCCCAACCAGAGGCAGATTTACCTTCAAGCAGATGAGACTGAAACTCCTTACTTAACACGAGCCTTTCCAGGACCCTGTGAGAGGTCCTAGCAATACATTTACAGGGTCACATGAACTAAGTAAAATGTTCAAGAGTAAGGTTTTTATTGTTTGCCTTAAGGAGAACCCCTGAAACGATACAAGCTTCAGGCTCCGTAAATCTTAGCGCCACTGTTGTGCCCAAGGTTGCGCAGCTGGTAAATGGTCCCCGAGCCTGTGATTTCAACCAACCCCAAGCTCCTTCCTGTCTCTGAGCTATGCATTCTCAGCTGGAAGCTGGAAATTTTTCCAGCCTGCTTCTCACACAGGATTATGAGGATCACATGTGTGAGGAGATGGGAGAGCACTTTGATTTTTGATGTTCTTCTGCTGTCTTTGTGTTGTTAATATGTGTGACATATGACACATGTAACGCACCCACATGTCTTTTAAAATATTTTAATAATATGGGAAATGCTCTCCTTATGTTGAGTGAACAAAAAAGAAGGCAAGGAGTGTGTGTGTGTGTGCATGTACTAAACACTCAATAAGCATTAGGAACAGTGTGTGAATAGGCAAGAAATAAATGCATCAAAACCTTAACAATGGTTGTTCTTTAAGTAGCAGGATCACAATTCAATTTTCATTTTATGTTTCTATGTGTTTCGAGTTCTGAACATATATCCTTGCTCAATTAATTTTTAAAAGTAATATTGCTGAATTTTAAAAACTAAATAGCGCCAAAAGGCTTAATAAAATAAAAGGCAATCCCCACCTTCCTGATGCTGGAAATAGAAGCAAAAAAATTTTAATGCTAATTCTAGCACATATACAGACCTTTAAAAGTAGCTTGACTTCTAAAATGTATTTGTTTATTTATTTATTTTGAGTTGGAGTCTCACTCTGTTGCCCAGGCTGGAGGACAGTGTCACATTCATGGGCACTGCAGCCTCGACCTGCTGGGTTTAGGTGATGCTTCCACCTTAGCCTTCCAAGTAGCTGGAACTACAGGTGCGCTCGACCACACCTGGCTTATTTATTTATGTATTTATTTATTTATTTTAATGTATTTATTTTATTGTAGAGATGAGGTCTCACCAAGTTGCCCAGGCTGGTCTTGACCCCTGGGCTCAGGCAATCCTCTTGCCTCGGCCTCCCAAAGTGCTGAGATTACAGGCTGAGCCATCGCGCCTGGTCTGACTTCTACAATTTAAATGTCTCTTAGCTAACAATCAGTAATAACCATTCTGCAATATCAGAAATTACTTAAAAAATAGAAAGTACTTTTAAAACTACTCAAATACATGGGAATGCAAGGAGCATAGAAACGCAGTCTTCAGGAAGAAGGTATCGTTTCTTCTTCCTGAGCAGAGAAAAAAATAGATCAGTGATAGTCAAACATTTTTTACAGTTGAATCCTTTGTTTCCCAAAGTCTTCAGTTGAACCCCTATCTATAAAACTGACGAAAGTAAAAGAAGGTTAGAATCATAGGGTGCTAGCAAGTGTGTGGTCCAACACCCTCATGTGACAGTGAGCAAAGTAGGAAACGGGCCACCCAATGTGAAATGCCCATAGATATGGAGCCAGTGTGCCGTCCAGTGTGATGTTGCTTTATGATTTAAGGAAATCTGGAATTGCCCCTAGTGAGACCTTCCAGTTTCATTCTTTGACATGGGGGAAGTCTCACAGTCAGTATTGCTGGTCTTAAACATAGAAGGTTGCTGAGAGAATTGCTCCCGAAATCTAGGTAGTAGACAGCAAGGAAGAGGGCAGTAATTCAGGATTTTTAAAGACAGTCTCTCTCATCCTTCTCACTTTCCTTTTCCTGAACTAAACAGAAGACCTCTTGGTAAAGGGACTGTCTCAAGGAACTACATAGCCCTGGTTGGGGGAAAACAGAGAAGGCTCAGGCAGCAAAAGTTGTCACAGTGGTGCTATTGCTCTGAGAGGGACTCCTATTCCGTGGAAATAAAGCAAAATAAAATGAGCAGTGTGCACTGACATATGGTACCAGACAGTCACAGTACTAAGCGCCTGGATACTTTCTCATTTAATTTTCACAGCGTAACTATAAGATATGCATTATCATTTCTATTACATAAATTTTTTTTTTGAGTCGAAGTCTCACTCTGTCACCCAGGCTGGACACGATTATGGCCACCGCAGCCTTGACCCGCTGGACTCAAGTAATCCTTCCACCTCAGCCTCCTGAGTAGCTGGTACTGCAGGTATGCACCACCACACCTGGCTAATTTTTTAAAAATTATTTATTGTAGAGACGAGATCTGGCTAAGTTGCCAAGGCTGGTTTCAAACCCCTAGGCTCAGGCAATCTTCTCACCTCTGCCTCCCAAAGTGCTGGAATTACAGGCATGAGCCACTGCGCCTGGCTCTATTATATAATTAACTTTCCTAAGGTCACATTTCTAGGAAGTTAGAACTAGCATTGAAATCCAGTGACTCCAGAATCCTGACTCCAGTTGACTTTCTCAAATAGAAATAACGTTCGTAAAAGACAGCATTGTGCAAAGACTCAAAAGCATGATATAAGAGAAGTAATTGATGAAAATATGACTCTTTAGACAGAAGGCTATTAATATTGATTCCTCAGAGTTAGAGATGACAATGAAATTAAAACAATAATGATAAAAGATAAAGCACCACATAATCATAAGTGCTCAGTAAATAGAAGTTTAAGACCATCAAAATTGGGAAGGGACAATGAATGATGGAAGGAATTGATAGTTTTCCAATATTTAAAGAACGTCTCAATAGCTTGAACTCAGAAGTTCAAGACCAGCCTGGGCAACATAGCAAAACACTACCTCTACAAAAAATAAAAATAAAAATTACTTAATTAAATGTTTTAAAACAAAGAACTACTCAAAGGGAGGATTGTTCTCTGAAATTATATAGGGTAGAACATGGATAGATGTTACTGGAATAAGATGAGCATTTCCTTAGGTCTGGAGCTGCCTGCAGGTGGGGTGACCCACCCTACTGCCCAAGAATACACACACACCCCACTTAATCAGCAACACCTACAAAGGGTTCATACACTGACTGGGTGGACAGTTGAATTTGATGAGTGGTGACATTTTGAATTTTCTTCATTTGTCTGTGGACATTCAAATAATCACTTCATCTCTGAGCTTTGACTTTCTCATCTGTAAACTAAGAGTAAGAATAATAGTCCCTACTGAGGTGAGTCATTTCCTTCCTGCCAGTGAGGTATAGCTATAGTCTAGTGGGACAATGGTTTTTTTGTTAGTCCTTCTATAAAGCAATAGAATATAGAGTGGAAAAAATATTTAAAATTCTTTAATTTTTTCAGTACTTTACATGATCACACCTCTTTTTTTTTTGCTTAAAAAGCAAGGAATATTTTATAACCTAAATAATTTTTGTGTCTATATTAAACATCACACTATAAGTCAAGATGCTATTTAGTGAAATATAGCCATTATATTCGCATGAATAACTTTGAACTATTATCTAGTTCATTCTCATGATAAAATTATTTCTTTTCCACAAATTTTAGTTAAAACAATAAAAATTATGTCAACAGTACTATTGAAATTATAACTGATAATAGAATCATTTTGTTATATCAATAAATCAAATTTTCCACAATTTCATGTATTAAATTTCTACAGTTGTCATTGTACTAAAATGTGTGTACAACCATATAAAGATTCACTGACCCTGAAGCAGTTAAAGAATGCTTTTGATGGCCAGACTATCGCTGCCATTGCCTTGCTAAGCTATGGTGTGCCATGTGCTCTTTGAGCTCTGACCAGGCCGTGTTTTCTTAAGCTCTAGCCCCCTTCCCTACCTTGGGGAGGTGAATCACCTCTCTCTCTCTCTCTCTCTCTCTCTCTCTCTCTCTCTAATTCACTTTCTAAATAAAATATATTTTCTAATCTAAAAAAAAGAATGTTTTTGATTAGCCACAATCATTAATAAAATACAATGATATAAGTTCCATAGTTCCCCTCTCCCCAAAAATACCATTCCTAGCCAGAAAATTGTAAGAAGCATATGAATAGAATGTATATAATAAAACACAATAAAATAAAATAAAAACATACAACAACCAAATAATAAAACATATACCAATAATTCAGTAATGATAGATATGAGAATACACTCCATCCTGATGAGAGGTTAATTCTCAGGTTGGGTCTGATCCACCTGGCAGAGGTTAAGATTATGGTCTCTGGAACTAGCCTGCCTGGATTTGACAGCTCCTGGACCGGCCTAGTTTACGTGACCTTGACCAAGTGTCTTTTCTGTCTGTGACTAAGTCCCTCATCTGTAAAATTAAGGAGCTTCTTGTACCCTCCTCATTGCTGATATAAGAGTGACACTTGCAGAGTCACGTGGTGACACTGACATAACTGATCAACTTTGAAAAAGAGGAAAAAGGATCAGCCTTTGCTCTCCATTGTACCTAACTGTGTTACACAACTGCAAAAATTAAAACAGTGTATGCTGGCATCCAAAGAGAACTATGTCATTAGAATCAACTTAAAGTTTTAAAAACAAACCCAAACTGACAAGTATTTACTTTAGGACAATGGTAGAAATTCAAATGAGTGGAGGGAAGGATTATTCCAAAAATGATGCTGAGACAACTGGCTTTTTAGAAACAATATATCAGCATACACTCAAATAAATTCCAGGTGGGTGAAGGAGCTATGTTTCAAATATGAAATCATGGGGAAGAACCAAATGGAATGTACGTGACTATTTGTAATTTTTGAATGTACGTGACTATTTGTAGGGGAAGGACTGTTTGAGCATGATCCTGACAGTGAAAATCATTTAGGGAAAGATATACAATAGAAAGAAGCTAAAACAGCAGGGCTCCCACAGGTGTCATGTACACAACGCCCATGTACCAGTGATGACCTCAAGAAGTACACAGATGATTCTGTTTTAGTTTAATTAGTATTTATAGTAACTGTATTATAAAATATAATTCATACAGCTGACCCTCCATGTCTGCAGCTTCTGCATCCACCAATTCAACTAACACTAGATTGAAAAGATTCGGAAAAATAACTATGAAGAAGAAAAATATAACAATTTTTAAAACACAAATTTTAAAGTAATACAGTATAGGCTGGGCTTAGTGGCTCAGCCTATAATTCCAGCACTTTGGAAGGCCAAGGCAAGTGGATTATCTGAGCCTGAGGGTTCAAGACCAGGCAGAGCAACTTGGCAAGACCTCGTCTGTCTCTACAATCAATTAACCAATTAATTAGCTGGGCATGGTAGTGCACTCCAGTAGTTCCGGCTACTTGGAAGGCCTGAGCCCAGCAGATCGATGCTGGTGTGGCCATGAATGTGCCACTGCACTACAGCCCATGCGACAGAGTAAGACTCCAACTCAAATTAATAATAATAATACAGTATAACAACTATTTACATAGCACTTCCATTCTGTTAGGTATTGGAAGCAATCTAGAGATGATTTAAAGTATACAGAAGGATTGCGTAGGTTCTATACAAATACTATATCATTGTATATCAGGGGCTTGAGCATCCAGGGGATCCTGGAACAAATCCCTCAAAGATACCAGGGGATGGCTGTATATTAAACCTCAGAAACCACATGTATCAATGCTAGGAAGAGCCCAGAGTTGGTGTATATGTTTTGTTTTTGTTTTTGTTTTTTTCACTCAGTCGTCCAGGCTGGAGGGTAGTGGCTCACTCACAGTCACCCCAAATTGGAAGGCTGAGGTGGAAGGATCACCTGCTGGGCTCAGGTGATCCTTCCACCTCAGCCTTCCAAGTAGCCAGAACTACAGGCGCATGCTACCATGCCCATCTAATTTTTTTATTTATCGTAGAGATGAGGTCTCCAAGTTGCCCACACTGTTCTCGAACCCGTGAGCTCAGGCAATCCCCTCACCTCGGCCTCCCAAAGTGCTGGGATTACAGGCTTGAGCCACCACGCACGGCCAGTGTATATGTTTTAAAAGGAAGTGAACTTGAACTCAAATGTTAGATGAGCAATGTTACAGTTGGTGCTCAAATTGGGTAAAGGAAATATAATGCAAGTGAGTGACTAATGATTGGAGAAGACTCTGTAGATGAGAAGATGATATTCTGATGAGGCTAATTCTATAAAAAAATTATCATTAGTATTTTATATAATGCTAATAAAAACACTGGACAAACAGACAACAGTCTGGTGGCAGTGCTAAGCAACAGATCCAGCATCACGTGAGGCTTTACCCATCCTTTCAAGAGATGCTTGGAGTGCCTGTACTGTGGACACAGGCTCACTGAGCTGAGACTTGGAATAAAGCAGTGAGTTAAAGAGGGACATGGGCCCTGGCCTGATGTGATTGACAGTTTAGAAGGGAGGACAGCACTCATGAAATCACAAGCGTCTGTGTAAAATTGCAACTGTGCCCAGTGCCTCATAGGCAAGGACCGTGGTGTGTAGGGACATTTGGCCTCTTATTATTACATGGAGGAATTCATCTCTGGCTTAGAAATAAATATTGAATGAGACAAGAAAATGCTTTCATGCATGAAGTGAAAAGACCAGAAAAAATGGTCAGTTTATAATATTTATGGAACACTTATTATATTCTAGGACTATGCTAGTTGCTCCATTTAATAATTAAATAATCCAGCGACCTAGGCACTATCATTAACTCCATTTTTGCCCTGAGGAAACTGAATTTAGCTGATAAGTGGTGGAGAGTTCCAGACTGTCCAAAGTCAAGGTCCTCCCTCATTCTTAATCATCAAAATATGATGACTGGTGAATTTTAGAATTGTGTGCATATAGACACACATATATACATATATGTGTGTATGTTCCTAACATTTGCCCACATATCATGTATCTAAATATTCAAAAGTTATCAGCAAGCTTTCAACTGCTGAATAGGACTGCTGTGGGAGGGTCTAACTTCCCACCTTATCAGACTTTCATAGCGGCCTGAAAGACCAGGTTAGCCTTGACAGCTCTCAGCCTCCTGGAGGTTCTTCCCAGGAAGGCTGGCCACACACGGAGAGGCGGCCTAGGTTATGACCTGTGACTCTCACCTCCCTCCATTCCATCCCCTACTCCACTCCAAGCCCTATCCCACCTCATGAGAGGATCTCAACACATGTAGACACCCAGCTCCATCCGTATCTTGTCCCCTATAAACAGTTGCCCCTTAGACACCCCTTGCACCCAGGGTGCACACACCTGCCATGAAAGACCTGGATGAACTGCCAGGTGAGAGATCCACACAGACACTGAGGACAAGGAAGGAGAGCGTGAACTTCAATCCCACTGGGACTTCGTATTCTAGGGAGGCACACAGCCAGAGGACAACAAGTACAAGACTCTCTAAAGCACTGGTCCAGGGCAGGGGCCTACAAAATAACTTATAAAGCAACTGAGTTGGAAAACATAAACTAACCCTTGAGATAAATGATATTATCAGCTCCATTTTACAGATGAGTAAAAATTACAAGTAAACCTGTGTACTACTGGACAGGATGATTATACAAGATCTGCCCACCAGGAACATTTCTCACCAGCTACTTCTTTTCTTCCTTTTTTCCTTCCCCCCCACCCCCGTTATTTCTTTCTTTCCACAGTTATTAGAGAATGCTGTATGTGCTAGGTACTGCCTAAGGACTGGAGTTCAGGGTAATCAAGACAGAGAACTCTCAGTTTAGAATCAGGTGAGGAGACTAGCATTGATCATGCACAGATAAATGTATAATTACAAACCAGGACAAATGCACCCACAGATAAGCTTGTGTTGATTTGTTGGTTGCCTTTGATTTAAGGTTTCCTGTGGAGACAAGGAGGAATGTAAAGCTGCCTTTCTCTTGAAGCCAGGAGACTTACATATTTCCCACAAACCTCCAAAATGGATGCTTTTTGTACAGCTAACTAGAATCGGGTATGCTTACCCGTAAGCATAGGAGCTAATTTTATTAAATCCACTCTAGTACTTTACTGCTGCTGTAGAAACTTCACTAAAAACTTCAGAGGCACAAATTCCTGAAGTGATACAAAGCCAGTTGTCCAATTATAGAAGCTGGGGTTTCACCAGAAGACTCTGATGCCAAATTCTTATGGAAATGCAGGCGATGGAGAGGGGGAGGGTCTTCCAGCGCCTAAAAGAGATTTATTTCCCCCCCTAGAGTCCCTGCACCACAAACTAGTCGCGGCAGGGCTGTGATGGAAGATACTTGGTATTTATTCTATTACTTTTCATCCAGTTAGCCGCCACTAGATAATTTCTAGTAATGAATGCTCAAGGTGTGGGGGATGGGCAGCGGTCACTGCAGAACAAGGACAAAAACACAGCCAGATACTTCAGTCGGCACAGAGCAGGGGGTGGGCTCAGGGGGTGGGCTCCAGCTCCTCAGAGCCTTGATCAGTTTCAGAAGACTTGTCCGCGACTATTAATATTATGCATGTGGGTTTAGGTGGGGGTGACCTGGAAGCATTTTACATTTAAATAGCTTCATAGCGAGGGGGAGAATCCTAGAAGGAAAATCCACTTGTGCTGTTAACACTGGCAACATGGATTTTTGATCTTATGTCTTTTCACTGACTGTTTTCATTGTTTCCGAACTGATTCCCCACAAAACTTTCCTTGGGAAAGAAACGATTATATCTTTACCAATTAGGCAAACATTCCCTATGAGGCAAGAGCAGCTTTTTCTCCCTCCCTCTATTGCCCCCCATATCCCCCCAGATTAAACATTCCAGCAGAAGAAACCCTTAACTTTAAAATTATGTTTTAGCATGTGTGCATGAACACACACACACACACACACACACACACACACACACACACACACACACACACACGTTTTCCCACACCTCCCTTATTCGGGATGAGTGCAGATGCCCCAGGCTGGAAGGCACTCTGGGACCTGGAACGCCTGGGCTGAGCTTCCCACCCCTCACTAGGGTGTCCTCTGCTGTGGGCAGGACAGACACCCCAGGTTGCTCTGGCCGCTGAGGGTGAGTGCCCTCATCCCCCAAGGGCGTGCTTGTGTCCCACTCCATACCCGCACCCTGCCCGACAGTTACCACCCGGGACGTCGCCTCTGAGTTACCTACAAACTGCACTGCGAGTAGAGAGGTTTTTTTTCTTTCTTTGGGAAAACGGCAAACACCAGAATTAGAGTTGAGAAAACAATGAGGAAATGACTGAGGAAGAGAAACTGTCTTGTCTCTGGAGCATCATTCATCCTAAGAGTTTACAACTTTTTATAAACTTCTCAAGTGCTCCTGAGCAAAGGGTGAGTACTAATGATGTATGCCAACTCCTTCAAGGCTAAACCACACTCCCTAGAGAGTCCTCTGAAGCACTCCGGAACTAACTTCCAACCCACTTCTCCCCTCTAGCCTCCTCCTCTCTCTTCCCCTCCTCCTCATCTCCCCCTCCCATCCCTCCTGCTTCTTCCTCCTCCCTCATTTTCCCTCCCCTCCTCCTCTTCCCTAACTCTTCCTCCTCTTCCCTCCTTCCCCTCCCTCCACTGCTTCCTCCTCCTCCTCCTTCCTCCCCTGCCTCCTCCCTTTTCCTCCTCCTTCCTCCTCTGCCGCCTTCTCCCTTTTCTGCCTCGGCTCTCTCCTCCCTCTTCCTTCCTCTTCTCTCTTACCCCTCCTCCCTCCTTTGCCTCCTCCTCCTCTTCCTCCCCCCCAATTCCTCCCTCCACTTCCCTTGACCTCCTTCCTCCTCTCCTTCCTCCCCTCTTTCCCTCCCCTTTGCCCTCTCCTCCTTCTCCTCAACTTCTCCTTTTTCTTCTTATTCTTATCATCATTTAGCTATTATCATGAAGGGCTTTCCAAGCTTTGGGGCTTTGTTACCATACTAGATGCAGACAACCCTCTGCAGATGCCTCCATTTACTCACTTGTAAAATTAGGATGTTGGTAGGGTTCACTTCAGAAACCCTTGCTTTAATGAATTGATGTATCTAAAATTTCTCACAGTGCCTAGCACATAGAAAAAGCTGAAGAAATGCTAGCTGTTATGATCTCAACTCCCACTTTGTTTTTTCACCATGTTCTCTCATGACCATCTTGAAAGCTCTTCTTTTTTATTATCTTTTTTAAAATCCTTCTAGACTCCATGCAAATACCACATCCCCAATAAAGCCTCCTACCCCAGAATCAAAAGTGGTCACCCTGCCTTTTCACCTCCCAATCAAAAGTTTGGGTCTCTGGATAGCCCTTCCCTCCAATCTGATCCAAGGTTCCCTGTGAGTCTTCTTACCTCCCTGCCAGGCTGCCGCTTTGTTTAGGAATCCTCTGCTCCATTTTAATTCAGGTTACCCCAGAAACCACTCAACCTCTGTCTCAGTTTCCACTTTGGAAAATGGGGGAAGTAGTGACAGTACCATGTTCAATGGAGTTAACATGAGAGCTAAATAAATTGCCACATATAAACACATGATACATTCCCTAGCATAAAGGAGGCAGTGTCAATAGAAGATGCTCAGAAAATGTTTATGGGGTGATTGTAGTGGCAAAGTGACTTTCTGGCACTCCGAAGCTGACATTTTAATGTCAAGTCGTATGCGTTGGGTGAGGAGGTCTAAAATTGGCCGTGCACAATGTTGCCCTGGTGAATGGGACTTGCAGATGCAAGGCCACAGATAGCAGTAACTGTTCCCACTCACAGTGGGTGAGTCTGCAGTCACACAGATGCTACTGTCTACACAGCCCTGTGATCAGGAGGGGGCCCCTTCCAACTGCAGGCCCCACTGTTCCTGAGAGAGTCGCATCTGTGGTTGGAGACATGCCACCATATGTGCCTCGGTCCCAGCACGTGGCGGATGGCCTCTCGAGGTACAGGCACCACTATCCTCCCGGCATCACATCTGCAAAGAAACCCCATTGCATCTAAGAGAATGGGCCAACTGAACTGTGAACATATTCACGACACATCAATAGGTAAAGAAAACCAGCCATTACAAGGGAGCCTGAAGGAAACCTCATTCAGCGTCGGACATTGGCAGCCTCACCAGCTCCTGCTTGCTGAATTTCCAAAGAAAAACATCCATTCCACGTTCTTCTCAGGGTGTTAATTTTTTTCAAGGTCAGCCATTTTTTTTAACTTTTCATGTGGATGAAATTCCAAACTTACAGAAAAGTTGCAAAAATAAGAATAATATGAAGAACACTCATATTTGTTACACTGATTCATCTGTAGTTAATATTTGCCCTATTTTCTTTATCAACTCCCTCTCTCTGTATACACACATACCAACCACACACATACACACACACACACACACACACACACACACACACACACACATACACACTTATTTCCTGAAATATCTGAGAATTGGTTGTGTACATCATGGCTCTTGACCCCGAAACACTTCAGTGTACATTTCCCAAGAATGGGGATATTCTCTTACTAAACCACACCATAGTGATCAACTTTAGTAAATTCAACATTGATACCATACTTTTATCCAATCTACTGTCCTCCATTCCAATGTTGTCGACAAGGTTGGCACTTTTTAAATTCTTTTCAGATTAAAGAAGATAACAATCTCAACTAGATCGAATAGAGTCATATTTTCATATTTATTTTAATATCCTCGGCTTTTGAAGTCCATTGAAACACACACATACCTGACAGTACTTTAAGCAGACCACCTAGTCTTGCCTTATATCTGTTCATGTTTCTATCATTGCTATCAAAAATCACTTCAGAGCCATATGTCTGTGTGCAGGCTGGTATCACAGATGTTCTAGCAAAACCACCCTGGCAGGTAATTAATGCCCCAGGGAATGCTTTACCTGGAATGGGGTCTGCCAAAGCCCATAGCAGCAGTGGATTTATCTGTTCTTTGGGCAATTATCCATCGAGTATGTCCTACAATGCCCTGTAGACTGGGCATTGAAGACACAAATATGGAAAGGAAGTCTCTGAACTAAATTTTCTCACGTGGTGGTTAAGAGCACACACTCCGAAGTAGGATAATCCTGGATTGCATCACAGCTAAATCATTTACTTGTGAGTGTTGGGCAAGCTGCTGTGTCTGCACCTCATTTCTTCAGCCAGGAAACAGGAGGAAGGAGTAAAAGTTACCTCTTTGAGGTGGGTACTGTTATTAACCTCATTTTTAAAAATGTTATTCTATTATGGAGATGTGGGGTACAAGTAAGGATTACCTACACAAGTAGGCTGCATGCAGGTGACATATGGACCTCCAACTAGCCCTCATTTCCTCTGGTAAAGGACCAGGTACCCTTTGTGTTGTTACATGCTCTCCCTCTCTCCCTCCCTTCCCTGGCAGTGCCCAGCAACAGCCAATCCCTCCCTTGTGCTATTGTGATTAATGTTCAGGTCCCACTTATGAGTGAGAACATTCGGCATTCAGTTATTTGTTTCTGCGATCGATCACTAAGTATGATGGTCTCCAACTCCATCCAATTTGCAGCAAAGTCCATGATTTTGTTCTTCTTTATAGCTGTGTAATACTCCACTGTGTATATGTACCACATTTTCTTTATTGAGTCCACTTTTTTTTTTGTATTGGAGTCTTACTCTGTCACCCAGGCTGGAGTGCAGTGGCACAGTCATGGCCACCCCAGCATCCACCTGCTGGGCTCCAGCAAGCCTTCCACCTCAGTTTTCCAAGGAGCCAGAACTACAGGTGTGCACTACCATGCCCAGCTAATTTTTTTTTT
>NW_007258933.1:252426-260756 GCF_000164805.1 Carlito syrichta | reverse complement strand
TTTTTTTTTTTTTTTTTTGGTAGAGATGAGGTCTCACCAAGTTGGCCAGGCTGGTCTCGAACCCACGGACTCACGCAATCCACTCGCCTCGACCTCCCAAAGTGCTAGAATTACAGGCTGAGCCACCAAGCCCAGCCTGAGTTCACTTCTGATGGGTAGTAGGGTTGGTTCCATGTTTTTGCTATTGTGAATAGTGCAGCTATAAACATGTGGTGCAGGTGTCCTTTCAGTAGAACGATTTATGTTCCTCCAGGTATATTCCTAGGAGAGGGATTGCTGGATTGGATGGAAGGTTAAATTTTAGTTATTTTAGTAATCATCACACTGCTTTCCATAGAGATTGAACTAGCTTGCACTTTCATCAATATTGTAGAAGCGTACCCTTTCCTCTACACCCATGCCAGCATCTGTTTTTTTTTGGGGGGGGGGGGTTTATTTCTTAACGATGGCCATCCTTACTGGAGTTAGGTGGCATCTCATTGTAGTTTTGATTTACATTTCTCTGATGGTTAGTGAGGCTGAGCATTTTTTCATGTATCTGTTGGCTGCTTGTATGACCTCTTTTGAGAAGTGTCTATTCATATCCTTTGTTTTTTTCCTTTCAGTTCATTTGAGTTCGTTGTAGATCCTAGATGTTAGGCCTTTGTCAGATACATAATTTGCAAATATTTTTCCCATTCTGTGGGTTGTCTCCCACTCTCTTGATGGTTTCTTTTGCTCTATAAAAGCTTTTCAGTTTGATGAGGTCCCACTTGTCTATCTTAGCTCTTATGGCATTCACTTTTGGGGATTTGGTCAATAATTTGTTGCCTACTCCAATGTGCATAAGAGTGTTTCCTACATTTTCTTCTAGGATTCTTATAGTTTGAGGTTTTACGTTTAAGTCTTTGATCCATTTAGAGTTGATTTTTGTATATGGTGATGGGTAGGGGTCCATTTTCATTCTTCTGCATGTGGTCAGCCAGTTTTCCCAGCACCATTTGCTAAATATGGTCTCCTTTCCCCAGTGGATGTTTCTGATGGCTTTGTCAAAGATGAGTTGGTTGAGAGACTGAGATTTTGCTTCTGGAACCCCTCTGTCCTTTTTCATTGGTCTATGTGCTTAATCTTGTACCAATATCAGGCTGTTTTGGTTACTTTAGCCTTGTAGTAAAGTTTAAAATCTGAAATTGTGATACCTCTTGCTTTGTTCCTTTTGCTGAGGATTGTTTTGGCTATTCATGCTCTTTTGTTTCCATATGAATTTCTGTATTGTCATTTACAGGTCTGAGAAAAATGATGTTGCTAATTTGATGGGTATTGCATTAAATCTGTGGATTGCCTTGAGTAGGATGGACATCTTGACAATATGAATTCTTCCAATCCATGAGCATGGAATGTTTTTCCACCTGTTTGTGTCATCCTTGATTTCTTTGAGCAGCATCTTGTAGTTTTCATTGTAAAGGTCTTTCACGTCTCTGGTTAAGTGGATGCCAATGTATTTCTTCTCTCTTTTTTGTGTGTGTGGCTAATGTGAATAGAATTTTGCTTTCTATTTGGCTCTCTGTTTGTTGCTGGTGTAAAAAAGTGCAACTGTCCTTTGTACATTGATTTTATACCCTGAGACTTTACCAAACTCAATTATCAGTGTGAGGGATCTTTTGACAGATTCCCTAGCGTTTTCAAGATATAGAATCATGTCGTCTGCAAAGGGAGGGATAACTTAATTTCCTCTTTTCCTATTTGGGTACCCCAGATTTTCTTCTCTTGCTCTGCCTAGGACTTCCAACATTATGTTGAACAGGAAGGGTGAGAGTGGGCATCCTTGTCCTGTTCCCGTTTTTAGGGGGAATGCTTCCAACTTCTGCCCATTGAGCAAAATGTTGGCTGTGGATTTATCATCAATGGCTCTTACTGTTTCAAGAAATATTCCTTCTATGCCTAAGTGCTCACAGATTTTTATCAAGATGGGATGCTAGATTTTGTCAAATGCTTTTTCTGCATCTATTGATATAATCATGTTTCTTGGTTTTATATCTGTCAATGTGCCGAATTACATTTATGGTCTTGCAAATGTTGAACCATCCCTGCATCCCAGGAATGAAGCCCACTTGGTCATGGTGGATGATCCTTGAGATTATTGTTGGATTGGATTTGCTAGAATCTTGTTTAGAATATTGGCATCTATGTTCATCAAGGAGATTGGCCTGTAATTTTTTTTTCCTTGTTGGGTCTTTGCCAGATTTGGGTTTCAGTATGATGTTGGCTTCATAAAATGAGTTGAGGAACATTCCATCCTTCTGGATTGCCTGGAATACTTTCAGTAAGATTGGTATCAGCTCCTGCTTATATGTGTCTTATAGAATTCAGCTGGGAAGCCATCAGGTCTGGGGCTTTTTTTGGTAGGAAGGTTTTTAATTTTTAATTTTTATTTTTTGATTTGGAGTCTCACTCTGTTGCCCAAGCTGGAGTGCAGTAGCACACTCATGGCCACCCCAGCATTGACCTGCTGGGCTCCCATGATCCTTCCACCTCAGCCTTCCAAGTAGCCAGAACTATAGGTGCCGCTACCACACCCAACTAATTTTTTATTTACTGTAGAAATGAGGTCTCTCCAAGTTGCCTGGGCTGGTCTCAAACCCTGTGGGCTCAGGCAACCCACTTGCCTTGGCCTTCCAAAGTGCTGGGATTATAGGCTGAGCCACCGAGCCTGGTCTTGTAGGAAGATTTTTTTTTTAATGACTGCATCAATTTCCTAGTTTGTTATTGATCTGTTTAGAGTTTCAGTTTCTTCTTGTTTCAACCTTGGGAGGTTGTGTAATGTCAGAAAGTTTTCCATTTCCTTTAGGTTTCCTAGTTTATTTGTATACAGGTTTTAATAGTAATCTCTGATAATCTTTTGAATTTCTTCAGGGTCACAAGGATATGGACACTAAACAACAAATTGTTGAGTGAATTCTGGGTCAACATGGAAATAAAAACAGAAACAAAAGAGATTCCTGGGGCCAGGCTTGGTGGCTCAGCCTGTAATCCCAGCACTTTGAGAGGCCGAGGCAAGGGGATTGCCAGAGTCTGCAGGTTTGAGACCAGCCCAGATAATTTGGTGAGACCTCGTCTCTACAATAAATCAAAAATTTGCCGGGCGTGGTAACGCATGCCTATAATTCTAGCTACTTGGAAGGCTGAGACGGAAGGATTGCAGGAGTCCAGCAGGTCTATACTGGGGTAGCTGTGAGTGTGCCACTGCACTCCAGCCTGGGTGACAGAGTGAGACTCCAACTCAAAAAAAAAAAAAAAAAGGAGTCCTGGAAACAAACAAAAACAAAGCCACATCTTATCAGAATCTCTGGGATGCTATCAAAACAGTCTTAAGAGGAAAATTCATAGCATTACACACACAAATTAAGAAAACAGAAAGATCACAAGTAGACAGCCTAATGTCATACCTAAAGAAGCTGGAAAGGCAAGATCGCCTATATCCTAACTTCAGCAGAAGAATCCGGATCACCAAGATAAACATCACAGTTGCAGGACATAGAAGACAAAGATATGACACCATAGAAAGGATCAACAAGACCAAAAACTGGTTCTTTGAAAGGATAAATAATATTGATGTTCCCCTGGCAAGACTGACTTAAAAAAAGAGAGAGCCCAGATAAACACAATTAGAAAGGCAAAATCACCCTGAGTCTTTCAAGCAGAGTTAGAGATGTTCTTAGAGGAAGAATTTGAAGCAAGATGTGAAAGGTGACTTCTAAGCTGGAGGGAAAGAGGTGGGAAAGAAAGGGGGGATAATCCATATTCCACATAAAGGAAATGACACAAGCAAAGCATGGACCACTGAGAAGCTACAAATTAGTTCATTGTGGCTAGATGCAGAGCTAGAGGCTGGTAAGATACCAGGGACACAATGGCGCCAGGGGACTCGTAGGCAAAATTCCTATGAACAGCTGTGCTCTACTAGAATCAATCACACCACCTTTGGCCAGCCATGCACTACCTGGCACAGACTTCCAGGTGAGGCAAGAGCTCGGCAAGCCGAGCTGCTGTGTGCAGTCTTCCCACTCTCCCTTCCCATAGCTCAAAGTAGCCACTTTTGCACAAAATAAGTTTTTTCCAGTTGTGAAATTAGTCATGCTTATTAGAGATGATTTTGAAAATATAAAACAACTCTCCTTTCCCGCTTTCAATTAAGAAACTCTCACTTAGTAATAGCTTTGTTATCTGGCATGTCAAGTTAATTAAAAGGCTGGTTAGCTGAATATTAAGTCATTTAACTCCCTGCAGTCTCCCCCTTCAATCTTTCTGCCTAGGATGTGGGGAGAAACCACTGCCCTCCTGTCATCCTAGCCCCACTGTTCAGGGGTGATCTTGTTGCTGTTTGCTCCTCCCCATCCCTAACCCCTGCAGAAAAAGTTCCATCCTGGAATGCCACAAGGTGTTTTCCCCTCCAAAATGGTCCATTTTAAAAGCAATGGATGTAAAACCCCGCAATTTCTAAAATAAGGCCCCTTAGCTGTGGTTCTTAATCAGAAGCTTGCAACAGGATCACCTGGGGAGCTTTTCTAGCTCACATAGCCGGGGGACCTTGCCCCTCCAATTAGGCTGGTGGATGGGGCTGGGTGTGTGTGTGGTGGGTTACAGCTCTCCAGGTGACACTGATGAACACTCTGGTTAAGGACTTCTCCATCAGAGGGTATTTGTTTATTTGCTTCATTGTCAGTCCAAAGGGACCCCAGAGAAAACTAGTAAAGCAGAAGCCAGATCGCAAAAGCTGGGGTTCCCTCAATTAGACCTCTGGTCACCCCTTGTTCTTTTAAATACACTAGTCCCCTGACACTTTTAAAACACAGTTCACTTTCAGAAAGTAAGTGCTCACTGGGCACGATGGCTCACGCCTGTAATTCCAACAATTTAGGAGGCTGAGGCAGCGGGATCGCTTGAGCCCAGGAGTTCGAGACCAGCCTGGGCAACATAGCAAGACTTCATCTCTACAATAAAAATAAAAATAATAAATAGGCTGGGCTCAGTGGCTCAGCCTGTAATCCCAGCACTTTGGGAGACCAAGGTGAGTGGATTGCCTGAGCCCGCGGGTTCAAGAACAGCCCAGGCAACTCGGCAAGACCTCGTCTCTACAATAAATCAAAAACTAGTTGGGCATGGTAGCATATGCCTATAGTTCCAGCTACTTGGAAGGCTGAGGTGGAAGGATCACTGGAGCCCACCAGGTCAATGCCAGGGTAGCCATGAGTATGCCTTGCACTCCAGCCTGGGCGACAGAGTGAGACTCCAACTCAAAATAAATAAGTAAAAATAAAATAAATAGCCAGGTATGGTGGCATGAGCCTGTAGTCCCAGTTACTTGGGAGGCCAAAGCTGGTGGCTCTCCTGATCCCAGGAGGTTGAGATGAGCCATGATCATACAACTGCACTCTAGCCTGGGTGACAGAGAGAGACCTCTATTCAAAAAAAAAAAAAAAAAAGAACCTGCTCACTTCTTGTCTTTCTTGTCTTCCAATAACAGGTGTGCTAAGGAAACTGCAACATAGTTCTATAATCAGGCCTCACTGGACTCTGACTGCCATTAGCAAAAACAGCACGAAGCAGAAATGTGACGCATCCAGGTCCTGTCAACCTTGTCTTTAAAAAAATTTTTTTTTCCTGATGTTTAAAATATTACCTAATATAAATGCTCATTAAGGGGTTGTGTTTCACTTTGCAAAGGGATGTTAACAGAAAAGTGTGGGTTCCTCCCGAGCACTAAAATTGGGATTCTGTTGATAAGCATTGGTTTTACATAAGATTCTTTGGAAATGCAGCTTATGCATCAAGAGAGCCGCAGCTGCCACAGATACAACCCAGATGTCCAAAACTGTCCGCATGGGTCCTAGCACAATTCAGTTCACCTTTTGGCAAAAGTGGAGTTGGAGTCAGAGGTACAGAGTAACAGGCAATAGCATTTCCCCTGTAGCTCTGTCCAGTGTGTGCTTACCAGAGTTGTAGTGACCCAAAGCTGCTTGCCCCAGAACTTGAACACAACCAGGCCTTGCTGTTTCTCATGCACAGCTCCCTGTCCCATCTCTGGATGTTTGTGAAAAATTAAAATAAAAAAATACTCTAGGCCAGGCATGGTGGCTCACACTTATAATCCTAGCAGTTAGGGAGGACAAGGCAGGAGGATTGCTTGAGTCCAGGAGTTCCAGACCAGCCTGGGCAACATAGCAAGACCCTGTCTCTACAAAAATGCAAAAAAGCAGCCAGGCATGGTGGCACAGGGCTGTAGTCCCAGCTACTCAGGAGGCTAAGGTGGGAGGATCACTTGAGTCCAGGAGTTTGAGGCTGTGGTGAGCCATGATCATGCCATGGCACTCCAGTCTGGGTGACAGTGAGATCCTGAACTCCAAAAAATAAAAAATTAAATACTCTTGAATACATCTGGCTCAATTCTTAGCGTTAGAAGAAAAAAACTTCATTCTTTCCCCACCTTTGTGTATTTAATGTGTTTTATTTGTGGTTTGTATAACAGTAAACTATTCAGTCAGCATTAAAACACACACACACACACACACACACACACACACACACACACACACACACACACACACACACACATACCCTACAGGAAAACATGTTGAGAGGACCCAGGAGTGTCTGCCAAGGGCAGAAGGAAATACAGCAGAATCTCGAAAGGAGCTGGAGACACTAGCTGGAGGGAAGGTGTGGTTGTTCTTTTTTCTCAGGGGCTGCCTGGTCTCTGGCATTCTTTGCATTTTCTGCCTCATTCCCTCACAGACCCTCTTTCTCCACTTATCTCCATGTAGCTCCCCAAATGTCTAACAGAACTTTCCAGAGTCTCTGAGTCACAATGTCTAAGTGTATTGTAGTGACCATCTGATTGGTAGCCAAGTAAGGGATGGTATGAGTACACCTGACCCAAGGCCCACTCAGCATGGGTGTGTGGAGCGTTGGCTTCTCTAGCACAGTTTCCCATGGCTACATCTCATTTCTGACTATCATGAACGTTTCTACGTCTCTGCTTCCTTTGTCCTCACAGTTCCTATGATTTGTGATGCCGCAGAAAAATCTGTTGTAAGTCTGGTTCTTCCAGCATCAGAACCCCTTTCTTCTTTTTGGAAGTTCCCTTTGCCCCACACCATCTTGAGGTTCAAGTGAGCTGCCATCTTCCACTCCCCCCACCTGCCTGGCTCAATGCATCTCAGTGATTCATTCAAAGGATGAGGAGGTAACTCATGAAAAACCAGTGAGAGTCTTATCTAGGATTTTTGCTGGACCAACCAGGAAAGGCATGTTCTCTTTCTGCTGGAAATGCCACATTCAAGCCCAGAGCTGCTGGTGGCCATCCTGGCTTGCCCCAAAATGAAGCCAACACAGACTAGAAAGCAGAGTCAAGAAATAGGAACAAATTATGGACAACATGGTTTGTGTAGCTAAATATGATCACATCTGAAGCAAGAGGACCAAAAAGAATCTCTTTTTTTGCTTAAGGTGATCTGAACTGGATTTTTGTCCCTCACACCCAAAAGAATCCCGCCAAACACCCGTGGGAAGAAGTTGCCTCATCAGTCAACACTCGAACAACGTAAGAGCTAGACAAGCCACCAAGGAGCCCAAGACTTCACAGAGAAAAGGAGCCTCAAGTCTTGGGAGAGAAGAGACTTGCCTGAAGAAAGCCAGCCCAGGACATTTTAGCTCAGAGCAAGCATAAAAATGGAGGCCTACCTACTCCATGTGTAAATATTTACATGTTACCAATCAAGCTAACAAACTTGTAAAGACAATACATTCAATCTATCTACCAAGGTAGAAGGACTGAATATCTTTTTTTTTTTTTTTTTTTTTGAGTCAAGGTCTCACTCTGTTACCCAGGCTGGAGTGCAGTGGCACAATCACGGCTCACCACAACCTTGACCTCCTGGGCTCAGGTTATCCTTCTACCTCAGTCTTTCAAATAGCTGGGACAACAGGTGCATGCCACCACACCCAATTACTTTTTAAATTTTTTTTGTAGAGACGAGATCTTGCTATGTTGCCTAGGTTGGTCTTGGACTCAAGCAATTCTCCCACTTGGGCTTCCCAAAGTGCTAGGATTACAGGCGTGAGCCCCTGTGCCCTGCCATATATACCTTCATTTTTTTTACCTAGAAGGCCAGATTCAAGTTTATATTTTTAAGACTCTTTGGAATGTGTTACTGAAACAAGTTGGCATGGGGAGGCCCAGCCACCAGCACATGGTGCAATCTCCCTTCCCATCCCACCCCTCCACCTCCATCTCACACTAAGAGAGGCCTCAAATCCACAGGGTCCATAAATTCAAGCTCTGCAGGCCCCCT
>NW_007258933.1:231543-252396 GCF_000164805.1 Carlito syrichta | reverse complement strand
CACACACACACAAAATTCTTTACCCTGAGGCTTCAGTGTCATCTGCCCTTAGGAGGATAGACTCAGCAACAGAACCTGGGCAGGTTCTGGCAGCAGGCCCAGAGAATTTGGTCAGAGACTTCAAGCATCCTGGATACCCAGAAACTGGTCTAAAATGGTAGACACAGTTCTTAAGTGATAGAGTCACTCAAGTCACTCAAGAGTCCTTGGCTCTGCATACTCCTTCCCCTGAGAGGAGGCCTACATTTGTAGGACAGCAGACCCTTGAAAGAATGGGACCATGGCAGAGCCCCTCTTGCCCAAGTTCAAGGGCAGTTCTAGGCTGAGGCCACACACAGATGGTGAGAATTTAGTTTGTGAACCCATGCTGTGCGCTGGTTTCTACCCTACTATTGGTATTTCTGTTTGACTTAGAGTTTCCATTTTCTAAATTGGCATAGAACATTTAGGATCTGGCTTACTGTTTGATTATGCAGGGGGAGCCTCTGTGTTGTAAGGAACTGATTCTGTCAGGGAAGGTGTTTGCACAACACTTCTGATTGTGTTTCTTGCTGCCAGATGAGATTCAGTGGTCCCATCAGCTAAAGATGTGCTTGCATTAGCTCATTTTAATAGAAGTGATCCACAATGGGCACAGGGTACACACCACACACCACAAGACAGTCCTAAGGGCCAAGTAACTTGCAGAATTGCAACTTTTACTTCCTCATTTCACAAAGCACTCTAAATGATGAACATATGTAAACAACAGTCTCCTTTATCAGCTCTGCTGGGAGAAGACTGGCATCTAGAGCTAGTTTCAAGTTATGCTTCGGCGTTATTATAAATATGTTACTGTGGGAAATAAGAGTTTGGAAGAAAGATGGACATAGTGTCGAGGACCTATGGGATTCAGCAAATAAAATCTGGAAGCTCATAAACAACTTAAAGGGTCTGTGTTGGAAGGTGTCGCTTTCGTTTTTGCCATTGGGCAAATAAGTTCTCTCAGTCTTATCAACGTAGAATGTTTCAGGCTGCAGTGGCCCCTAGAGATGATAGGTGCACATATTGCACCTCCATGTTACACATATTGAGGCCCAAGGCTAAGGTCATCCAGCCACCTCTCCACGGAACAGGACCAGTGGGTCTCAGGATCTCAACAATCTATTCCACACCATTAAGCCTCCCTTGCAAATTACTCCAGTGGAGTAACTGGGAGACCAGACAGCTTAGACAGGGCAAGGGCTGCTGCTCCTTCTAAGTCCTCAGCTGTGTTACATCCTGTCATCTGAACCCATGCATAGAGGTGCCCCCTGGTGGGGCATCAGGAGAGGGACCCCATGATCCTCCCTCACCTCACAATCTCTCTCCTTAACAGATCTCTAATGTCCTGTTTAACTTGGAAAGTCAAAAGGACCAAATGAACACTGAAGGTGAACTGCTAGGGGGGACTAAAAATAAAAACCCAAGCCGGGTTCGGTGGCTCAGCCTGTAATCCCACGCCTTTGGGAGGCTGAGGTGAGTGGATTGCCTGAGCCCGTGGGTTCGAGACCCGCCTGGGCAGGGAGACCTCATCTCTACAATAAATCAAAAAATCAGCCAGGCGTGGTAGCGCATGCCTGTAATTCTGGTTACTTGGAAGGCTGAGGTGGAAGGATCGCCGGAGCCCAGCAGATCGAGGCTGCGGTGGCCGGGAGCGGCCACTGCACTTCAATCTGGGGGGACAGAGTGAGACTCCAACTCAAAAAAAAAATAAAAAATAAAAATAAAAACCCAGAATTATCTTTTGGAGGGCGGGCCCCTTATAGTACAGGCTTATCCGCTAGGTCAGTGTTCTAGGAGCCCATCAGCATCAGTGTACCAACTAGTGTTGTCATAAGAGGCTGCATTCAACTTCAGTGAAATTTTTTTTTTTTGGAGATTTTTTTTCCCAACACATTTGCCTATTTCATGATAGATGATTTACAAGTGCACCTCTCCACACCACACTGAGTGTTCAGCAGTTTTTGACCAAAAACAGCATGATCTCCATGCCCTACCCTTTCTGTTCACCCAATCTCACCTTGAGTGACTTTTGTTTCCCAGATGAAAAAAGTCCTCAAAGGGAAATGTTTTGCCAGTGTGGTAGAGCTGAAACAACAAAACAGTAGAAGCACTAAAAGCCATCAAAACTGACAAGTTCAGGCTGGGCTCGGTTGCTCAGCCTGTAATCCCAGCACTTTGGGTGGCTGAGGCAAGTGAATTGCCTGAGCCCACAGGTTCGAGACCAGCCCGGGCAACTTAGTGAGCCCTGGTCTCTACAAGAAACCAAAAATTAGCTCGGCATGGTAGCACGTGCTTATAGTCCCGGCTACTTGGAAGGCTAAGGTGGAAGGATCACTGGAGCCCAGCAGGTCGATGCTGGGGTGGCCGTGAGCATGTGTGCCACTGCACTCCAGCCTGGGCAACCAAATGAGACTCCAACTAAAAACAAAAAACAAAAAAACTGAGTTCAAAAACCATTTTGAGTAGTGGAAAAAGTGTCTCAATAGGTGTATTGCATCAAACTGAGAGGACTTTGAAGGTGACTGAAGTTTAAACATATAAGAACAAATACACAATTTTTAAACAAATATATTCTGGGTTTTTTAAGGCCCCCTCATACACAGAGGTAACCCCAAGAAAATAAGTACCAGGCCCCCTTCTTCAGGTTTTGGGAACAGTGAGCAATGTTTTTGCCCTGGAATAACCATTCAGAGTCAAGACAGACTTAAACCACTTCTAGTATCTAAGGAGTCCAGTCAATTTTGTGATACAAGGAAGAAATGCTAACATAGAATTATAAAAATTATCATATCCAGTATGTTAAAGGTTTACATCAACAATGATATTGGCTGGGTACAGTGGCTCATGCCTGTAATCCCAGCACTTTGGGTGGTCAAGCAGGAGGACTGCTTAAGCTCAGGAGTTCAAGGCCAGCCTGGGCAACATGGTGAGACCCCATCTCTACAAAAAAAATTTTTAAAGTTAACCAAGCGTTTGTGGTGTGCACCTGTACTCCCAGCTACTCAAGAGGCTAAGGAGAAAGGATCTCCTGAGTCCAGGAGATTGAGACTGTGATGAGCCGTGATCATGCTACTAAATTCCTGCCTGCCTGGATGACAGAATAAATGTCAACTCAAAAGAACAAAAAGATAGGGCAATGATATGATATTGCAATAATAGAATGCAATATCATTATTCTGGTTTGCAGATAAGTTTTTAAAATATTTTTTAATTTTTTTTTTAGAAAGCAGTATGTATTGAAAGGACAGAAAAGCTCCCACAGTGGGAGGGAACCCAAAGGAGTTGCCCAAATATCTTTTTAAATATTTCTAGGACATCAGAAGTAGTATAGCAAGTCATGCTATACAAGCATAAAAGTACTACATACATTTAAAAATAAAACTTACTGGTAAATTTCTGTGACTGTATTTATAATCCTCTCTCTTTTTTTTTTGTGTTGGAGTCTCATTCTGTCACCCAGGCTGTAGTGCAATGGCACACTCATGGCCACTGCAGACTCACCTGCTGGGCTCAGGTGATCCTTTTGCCTCAGCCTTCCAAGTAGTGGAACCACAGGTATGTGCCACTACACCCAGATAATTTTTTTATTTATTATAGGGACAACGTTTCACTAAGTTGCTCAGACTGGTCTCAAACCCATGGGCTCAGGCAATCCTCTTGCCTCTGCCTACCAAAGTGCCGGGATTACAGACATGAGCCACCGCTCCTGGTCCGGTATTTATAATCATTTGGGGATAACCTTAGTCCTAAACTAGAGGCTCTTCCTGAATGGGAAGTCAAGCCACACAGCCAGTCCCCATTCTGGGCCCATGTCCTGGTTCTAGACTGGTTCTGATCCTGAATTTGGAGTAGTGCGTTGACCTCTAGCCTGCAATATTTGCTTCTAGAAACCCATATGGTTCCTCCAGATGAGAGCTGCTATTCCCTCAGTGGGTTTTGGGCACCCATGTCTGCAGGGGCCCAGAAGTCACCTTAAAAAAATATTTTCGGCCTCACTATATAAAAATCAGCAACTGCTGTGTATGTTTCTTAATTATCTCATTCTAACTCTTTTACCATGCAGCACACGCCTTTCTTCAAAATCTAGTCCTTCCCTGGTATGGAGGTAGAAGCACTTGTTACATAATGGAGACACAAACACAAAGCTGAGTAAGCCGTTGGGTCCTCTGGTAGCTCTCAATCCAAGAGAGACACACTTGTCAAGAGAGCATCACCATGCAGTTAAGTATGGATTTTTTTTTTTAATTTAACTTTGTCTCCCCATTAGACTCTAAGTTCCAAGAGGATAGATGATGTCTGTTTTGTTCTCGCCTGCCTCTCCATCACCTGACAGCTAATAGGTGCTAAATAAATATTTATTTGTTGAATAGCCAATACTTCATAGACTTTCATATCATGTTATTTCATTTGCCGTTCTTGGGGCTTAAAATGTCAAAAGTATTTTCCCATAGAATTATATTACCTCGGGGAGACAGCCCACAGACTGGGAAAAAATATTTGCCAACTGTATGTCTGACAAAGTCCTAACATCTAAGATCTACAAGGAACTCAAATGTGCTGAAAAGAAAAAAACAAACAGCCCCATTACAAAGTGGGCAAAAGATATGAATAGTTCTCAAAAGAAAATAAACGAGCAGCCAACAGATACATGAGAAAAAATGCTCAGTCTCACTAGTCATCAAAGAAATGCAAATTAAAACTACACTGAGATACCACCACACTCCAATCAGGATGGCTATCATCAATAACTCAAAAAACAACAGATGCTGGAGAGAAAGGGTGAAAAGGGAACATTTCTACACTGTTAGTGGGAGTGTAAACTAGTTCAGCCTCTGTGGAAAACAGTGTGGCGATTCCTAAAAGTTCTATAAATTGACCTTCCATATACGACTCTGCAATCCTCCTACTGGGAATATACCCAGAAGAACTCAAATCACTCTATAAAAAAGATACCTGCACACATATGCTTATCGTAGCATTGTTCACAGTAGCAAGAACATGGAATCAACCATGCTGCCCATCAAAAAAGGACTGTATTTTTAAAATGTGGTACATATACACGATGGAATATTACACAGCCATAAAGAAGAACAAAATCATGAACTTCACAGCGACCTGGATGAACTTAGAGTCTATAATACTGAGTGATCTTTCACAGAAACAAAGAACTGAGTATCACATGTTCTCGCTCATAAGCAAACCTTGAACAATTATCATAATACTATGAGAGAATAATTGACAGTAGTGGGAAACTGCCAGGAGGGGGTGGGGAAGCGGGATTGGCAGTAGTGGGAATTTGCCTGGGGAAGGGGAGGCATACCTCATTAACAAGGGTACCTGCATAATGAACATTTGTATACCTAATCCTGAATTGTACCCCACATCTTTAAAATAAAAAAAAGTTGAAAGTAAAAAAAAGAATTACGTTACCTCTGTACACATTAGCTTTAATGACTTCATGATGGCATTTCATGATATTCCCTCTGTGAGTATTTTCCAAATTTGTCTGAAGATGAGAATGAACTGGGCCGGGCATAGTGGCTCAAGCCTGTAATCCTAGCACTTTGAGAGGCCAAGGCAAGAGGATTGTCTGAGCGCAGGGGGTTCAAGACCAGCCTGGGCAACTTGGTAAGATCTCGTCTCTACAATAGATGAAAAAAAAAATTAGCCGGGCACGGTAGCGTGCACCTGTAGTTCTGGCTACTTGGAAGGCTGAGGTGGAAGGATCGCCTGAGTCTAGCAGGTCAATACTGGGGTGGTAGTAAGCGTGCCATTGCACTCTAGCCTGGGTGACAGAGTAAGACTCCAACTCAAAAAAAAGAAAGAAAGAAATGGCCTGAAGTGCCTTTTGAAAATATAAATTCCTGAGCACTATCCAAGGCCTACTAAATCAGAATTTCCCAGGGAGAGAGACCATAATCTGTATACGTGACAATTACCTTGAGAGATTCTTTTGTCAGGAAAATCTCGGAAATTCCAATTTGTGAATTTATCAAAGATTACTTAATCTACTTCTTTCTACACAGACAATTTCAAAAAAATTTACTTTTTTGCTGATGGAATGATTTCTTTAGGATGTATGGGGGGGACCCCCAAAAAACGGAATTTATTTCCAAAAAAATTGTATATTTATTTTTACGTGTTTAAACTTCAGTCACCTTCCAAGTATTCTCCATTTGATGCAATACACCTATCATGATGCTTTTTCCATGCTCAAAACAGTTTTTGAACTCCTCAACTTTGATGCCTTTGAGTGCTTCTGCTGCTTTTTGTTTCACCTGTTTCACATCGGCAAAACATTTCCCTTTGAGGACTTTTTCCATCTGGGAAACAATAAAAGTCACTCGAGGCAAGATCAGGTGAATAGGGAGGGTGGGGCATGGGGTCATGCCATTCTGGGTCAAGAACCGCTGAACATTCAGTTTTGGGTGCATTGTCACGGTAGAAGAACTAGTCACCGGTTTGCTACAACTAGAGACATTTCTTTCAAAACATCGCCTCTCACAATGATGCTAGCTGGTGTACTGACGCTGATGGGTTCCTAGAACACATACCTAGCAGGGGAAGCCAGTACGACAAGGGGCCCACCCACCAAAAGATAATTCCGGCACCTGTTTCACTCACTTGGACAACAACAGCATTAATGACCTCTTGAACTTTGTTCCTCTTAAAAATGACTATGTATCTCCTCACTTTCTTTTGCATGGGTTAGACTCCTACTGAGACTGGGCACCTTTCTATGTTTGTATGTGGAATGCATTTTCTCTCCTGAGAAACTTTCTGATCCTGCTTCTTGCCTGTTTAATTCCTGGTGCCTTGATATTTTTCTTATCTGCTTTTATCAACTTTATGTATATAAGAGAGCAACTCTTTGTCTTTCATATTTGCTGCAAACCTCTCCCCCTCATGCTGTTCGCCTCTTAGTGTGTGTTCCTTTTGAGCACACAGTAGCTACACGCAGACAAACACACAGACACACACACATCTTTTCCTCACTTCCTTCGTCATCCCTTCCGTCACTTCCTTTGTTCTGCATCCATCTGCAGAGTCTCTATGTGGCAGGCTAGAGCTCAGGACTGTAGTTATGAACAAGGGTGGGGAGGGCAGCAGTTATGGCATTAAAGGATAGAGATTGGATGATCACGTGGGAAGAAAACACTGAAATAGAAGGGGCAAAAGAAACATGCCCCACAGGACTCCAATATTAGAGGCTGGGGTGGGAGGTAGGGGGGGATCTGCCAAAGGAGACTGAGAAGCACTGGCCAGAGAGGTAGGACAAAAGCCAGCAGGGTGTCATGGAAGCCAGAGAGGACAATACAAGGAAGGCGGGAGTCCCAGGAAGAGTTGTCTAAGGCTACACAGGCCTTCACATTTTGTTCCACTTGTTTCCTGGACATTTAACTATTTAACCCATCTGTAATTTCTCTCTCTTTTTTTTTTTTTTGAGTCAGAGTCTCACCCCATCGCCCAGGCTGGAGTGCAGTGGCACGCTCATGGCCACCCCAGTGTTGACCTGCTGGGCCCCAGCAATCCTTCCTCCTCAGCCTACCAAGTAGCCAGAATTACAGGCATGCGCTACTACACCCAGCTAATTTTTTGATTTATTGTAGAGACGAGGTCTCACTAAATTGCTCAGGCTGGTCTCGAACCCCTGGGCTCAGGCAACCCTCTTGCCTTGGCTGCCCAAAATGCTGGAATTACAGGCTTGAGCCACCGCACCCAGCCCCCATCTGTAATTTCTCTGGAAATATGATACAGAGTGAACCTCTGACTACCTTCAGTCTTGAGAATAAGGCTTCGATTACCAGCTTAGCTTCCTTTTATCAGAGCCCTTTGCACTTTCTGCAGCATCACAGACAGGGAGATACAGGAGGGAAGCAGAATTGGGATGGTGGTTTCCCTACCTGGCTGTCTCTGCCTATCTCTCCCATTCTGGTCAGATGCTTGAAGTTTACTTGGGTGCCTTGAAATGAAAGCAGAACTGAGGAGAAAAAAAAGAATCTTGACCAACCACAATAAGGCATTTTGAAAGCATTTTCAAATGCCCTGCAACATAGGAAGACCAACAGGGGACTCTGTATTTATATATGTAGAAAGAGCCATCCATGAGTTGTCCAAAATGGTGTGGCTAAAAGAGAGTGGAATTGGGAGAAAACCCTCAATCCAGCTGCTCTCCAGTGCACCAGGTGGCCCAGAAGTTTTAAGAACAAGATTGGAGTATTTGACCTTTCATCAGTGTTTTAAGGAACATCTCTGGTCTTGACATGACCTCAGAAAGACACAGACCTGAAGCAAAGAAGAAGGTCTGACAAGCATTTGGCTCAAGTGCTTTGTGGCTTTTTGAGTAAATATGTTATTGAATGAGAAAGAGACATCTAGGCCAGGTGTGATGGCTCATCTGTAGTCCCAGCACTTTGGGAGGCTGAGGCAGGAGGATCACCTGAAGCCAGGAGTTCAAGACCTGGGTGACATAACGAGACTCCATCTCTACAAAAAAATTAAAAATTAGTCAGGTGTGGTTGTGCATTCCTATAGTCCTAGCTACACAGGAGGCTGAGGCAGGATGATCGCTTGAGCCCAGGAGGTAGAGGTTACAGTGAGCCACAGCATTCTAGCCTGGGAACAGATTGAGAATTTGTCTATATGAAAGAAAGAAAGAGAGGGAGGGAGGAAAGGAAGAGAGGAAGGGAGGGAGGGGAGAGGGAAAAGGGAGGAGGAAGGCAGGGGAGGGGAGGGGAGGGGAGAGAAGGGGAGGAAGGGAGGGGCAGCTTCTCTTCTGATGAAAAGAACAGAGCTCTGTCCATTCCAGTCAGTCTGGGCAGCTATCAAACTGTGAGACTCCTCAAGGCTAACAGATTTTAGTTAGTATCGGGGCTTCATTATCTATACTTAAGGTACAGCAAAGCAAGAATACAAAAAAAAAAAAACCTTACAAAATATTGTGCTACTCTTAGAAAATCATGTGATTATCATGGAGGAAATTAGAACTTTGTTTAACTTACTTTCTATATCTATAGTAAAGAGTTTGGCATTGTTTTGTATTTGGCATTATATACTGGGGTGGCTGGGGAGGGCACACCAAAATGTTTTCAGTATTCAGAACCTCTAAATATATTCTTCCTGCCTTGGTTAGAACTCACATTTCTGAACAGGGGTCCTCTGATACTTTGCCATATAACAAAAGTAAAAATTTAAGACTGGCCATGGTGGCTCACACCTATAAATCCCAGCATTTTGGGAGGTCAAGTCAGGAGGATCACTTGAGACCAGGAGTTTGAGACCAGCTGAGATGACATAGTGAGACCTCACCTCTACAAAAATTTAAAAATTAGGTAGGCATGGCAACATTCACCTGTAGTCCCAGTTATTTAGGAGGTTGAGGCAAGAGGATTGCCTGAGTTGAGAAGTTCAAGGCTGCAGTGAGCTATGATTGCACCTCTGTACTCCAGCCCGGATGACAGGGCGAGACTCTGTCCCTAAAGAAAGAAGTAAGAATTCAGTGTAAAAGCTTCAGCTAGTATCCCAGCTCTGCTCGGGGAATCAATCACATATACTTTATAGGACTTGAAGTAATCTATGTAAGTAAAGTTTAACAATTGGCATACAGAAGATGCTCAAACAACAAGAGCTTTGGGTTCAATTACTACTAAATAATTAGTCCTGTAGTCTTCCACCATGTTGAGGGTCAGCAAATTTTTTTCTATGAAAGAACTTATAGCAAAATTTGTTTAGCTCTGCAGGCCGTTTGATCTGTTACAGTGCAGTACCATGCAGCAGTGGCCATAGATGATATGTACACACCCATGAATGTGGCTGTGTTGCAATAAGACTGTGTAGAAATGGGTATTTGAGTTTCATATACATTTCACATTTTCCCCCAACCATTTAAAAATGTAAAAACCATTACTTGGATCAAGGACTGTAAAAAAAACAAGCAGTAGTCTGGGTTTGACTGTAGTTTATCACCCCATTCCGTGTTATAACTGACTCTTCCTTACCAAGGATCATCAAATTTCCTTTCATTCTTATAAAATGGAAATTAAATATCAGCATGTCTTCATTGTTAGAACCACAGGATTAGTTGACTACCCAGAAATGCAATTGTTAATTGATTAGTGCTATCACTCTACCATGTCTATGGAAATATCACTGTTGCCAAAACATCACTGTTGCTGAAACATCAGGGGTTTCCTCAAGATCCTGTTGCTCGCTGCACAAAAAGCCACTCACCGAGACAATGAGTATTGCCAGGGAGGAAGGCTTTTTACTGGGTGACATCAGCCAAGGAGAATAGGAGATCAGCCTCAAATCTGTCTCCCCAAATGATTGAAATTGGGGGTTTATATAATGTGGGAAGGAATGTAAAACACCAGTTGGGAGGAGTAAGGAAGCAATCATGTTGAGTGAGGGGTCTGGGATCTCATTGTGTGGCTGCAAAGTTCTGGAGGGGTTTCCAGCCTTTGCCTGGGGGTCAGTCTCCTGAAAAGGTGCTCAGTTAAGGCAAATGAAAGTTTTAAGACCAGGGTGGTCAATTTCTATGCTTATTTTTTAAAAAAAACAACCTATAAATATGAATTCTATGGGAAAATTGGGTCCATGTCAATCACTTTGATCAAACTCCCCTGGCCCTGAGGGACACTGGAAGCAGTTTGTGGGAGGGAAGGGGAGCATTGCCTTTTGATTTCCCAGGGAATGTGCCCAAGGGTAAGAGCAGAGTCTCCAAGTCTGGCTTCCCTGCTTCCCAACGTGTGGTATCAAGATCAGCTCCTCAATATCCAAGTCTCCCGATGCTGCTGCTTCATCCTCACTAGGTTGTTGCAAAGACTTGGCAAGATGTATTCCATATCATACCCAGCACCTGACAGATGTTTCGTGCACACAGCAGAAAGCGTCACGAGCGGCAGAGCAAATACCGCTTGTGGTGGTTTCTTGGTGTGTGCTGGCACCTGGAGAAGGGAAGGAACCGAGGGGCTCAGGACTGGGAGTACTCGAGAGGACATCTTCAACCCATGCAGTGAGGAAGTGCAATGGGTAAAGTGCTTATTTGGCTTCCATGTGGCAGGCAGCAGGTTCCTACCTCCAGCTCCCAAGCAGAGTGTGCAAAACACCGATTCAACTGGCCAGCTTTTACCCACCTGTCCCCACAAAGCCTCTACCTCTCTCCAGCCACAGGAAAGAGACAATTTGGGGAGGAAAATTTCTTCCAAGCAGCCGTACTCGTGTCTGCAGGATGGCTTCTGCCTCTCACCTAGGGCATACAGACACCATTGCCAGAAAATTCCTTCCAAGCAGCCGTACTCATGTCTGCAGGATAGCTTCTACCTCTTACCTAGGCATACAGACATGGTTGCCAGCACTCACTTTACTATTATACATACACATAGACATTATCCTGTGCTGCTAGGTAGTTGCCAACGTTACCAGCTTTAGGATAGCATACTACTTCTCTGAATAGCTTTACCTTCATTGTCTTAACTTTTCCCTACTGTTAAACATTAGGTTGACTTTTTTCAGTGTCAGATATATTGCAGTGATAACTATCTTTGAGCTCATAGTCCTTTCACTCTGCTGAATTATTTCCTTTGGATAGATTCTAAAGAGGGACTCAAAGCAGTACCACACTCAGATCAGGCAAGAGGTGTCCCTCTGGCCCTCCTCTGGCTTCATGGGTCCCTTCCTCCTGGTGAGAAGTCCCCAGACCAAAGGAATAGGCCCACTGCAAATCCACATCCTCCCTTTGAGACCATTCTCCAGGTACCTGAGACCCCCCCAGAAAGTCCCCTCCCAATGGTCCCATGCTCATCTCCAGGGCCTGCACAGCCCTGCTCCCTGGGTCTCTCCACTTGAGGTCCAGTCACACCACCAGTGGACACAGTCAGACCCAAAAAGCAGCCACCAGGCCATGGAGTAGTGGAAAGAGTTTGGACACGTGAGCTGGGGTGCCCACACACATTCACATGAGGCTCCTCTCAATGCTGAACAGACCTAGGAATTGGGAAGAGAATGGGTCTGGAGGCCAGCTAGTGGCTCGCTCCATGCTGATGCATTCCAACATAGGACTCCAAGGCGTCTGAGAATTTTAAATTTGAACCCTTCTAGGTGATTGTGAAGGTCTATTTATTGAGGTTGGAGACTAGAATGTATTTTCATTTAACAATCTGTAACCTGACTTATAACTTTAAACTATCTAGACATATGGCACGTGAAGCTCTATTTATACTCTCACCTGGAACACTGCAAGTTATTAAGAGGGGGTCTGGGTTAAAGTTGTGACCATTTCTACAGTCTCTTGCTATGTGTATGTTACTACATTGCTTTTCTCAATAGCTGTATGGTACAATTTATGAATGTACCAATTTCATCACACTGTCTCAGGCATTGGGGATTACAGTTGTTGCTGTTTCAGGAGGTGTGAAATCGTCTCTCAACATTGCTTTCCTCTGCATTTCTCTGATCACCTGCAGGAATAATAATAAAAGCCACCTTTATTGAACTCTTACTGTGTGACAGGCACTATGATAGAGCACTTTGCCGGTATTTTCTCATTTACTCATCCCGGGAACCCCTTGATGTATAGACAATTAGAATTCCTATTTTAGAGTTGAGAACACAGACCTCAGAGGAGGAAGGAGTTTGTTCAACAATGCGATGAGTAATCAATGCAGCCAGGATTAGAAACCAGGTACAGCCGGCTCCAACATTTGTGAATTTTAGTTATATTATGCACATATTGAATGAGTCAATTTCCAAAGTGTATTTCCTTTCTGGTGACTGACATTTTAAAAATTATTTTAAACTTTTAATTTTGGAATAATTTTAGATTTACAGAAGAATTGCAATGATGCAGCATAGAATTCCTCATCTACCCCTCACCTAGCATTGCCTGTTATTATCTCACACAGTCACGGTGCATTTGTCAAAACTAAGGAAAGAATATGGGTATAATACTATTCTCTAAACTACAGATTTTATTTCGATTTTTGTGAATAGACTTTTTAATAGCCTTTGCCTTTCAACATTAAGAATTTCATGTTCCTCCTAAAATTTGAATGAGCTCCTTATGTTTTGTTTGATCAGCATCTAAACATAAGTCTCTCTGGTTATACACACGCCCTCAAATCTGTTGTTAAATGCATCCTCTCCCCTGACCTTACTTCCTCCTCCCCTGACCTTACTTCCTCCACTCTCCTCCTTCTCAAATCTTTCCTCTGTGCCCTCTAGAACATCCAATCTGTCCTGTAGTCAAATTTCTGTACATTCCCTCCCCCTCATGAATCACCCTCTCTACCTTCCTGCCAGCTGGTTCACTCTTAAGGATAGGACCTGGCTTGAACTTGAAACTCTCTCAAGAGACTCCACCTCTTTCTGGCTTGAAATTCTCTCAAGAGCCTGTCCCTCTTCCTCTCTTTCCCTCATGCCTCCCACTCCCTCTCATCCTAAGTGCCGGGGTCACTGAAGATGCTTCTAACCCAGTCTTCCCCCACTCTGATGTGTACACTTGCACTATTGAGGTCAAATTCAGCTGACTTTGATGCCTGAAGCATAGTTTTCTTGTCTATCTCCTTCACCACGATTCAGGGAACATAACCTTGCCCAGGACTTTGCAGGAATTTGGAAATTATCAGAAAGAGCTTAGTCAATTTCTCAAAAAAATCAACACGAAAGATAGAAATGACCCTAATATCCAACAATGGATCAGTGGATAAACAAATTGTAGTATATCCATGCAAGAGAATATTATTCAACCACTGTATTATTTTCTAGGGTTATCATAACAAAATACCTCACACTGAGTGACTTAAATAGCAGAGTTTATTTGCTCACAGTCTGAAGGCTGAAAGTTGAAGATCAAGGTGTTGGCAGGTGTGGTTTCTTCTGAGATCTCTTCCCCTGGCTAGCAGATGAACATCTTCTCCCGATGTCCTCACAGGGTCTTCCTTCTGCGTGTGTCTGTGTCCTCGTCTCTTCTTACGATAAGGATACCAGTCGTTGAATTAGGGCCCACTCACACGACCTCATTTGACTTTAATTACCTATTTAGAGACCCTATCTCCAAATTCAGTCATATTCTGGGCTATTGGGGGTTGGGACCTTCAACATAAATTCTGAGGTGACACAATTCAGCCCATAACAGCCACAAGAAGGAATGAGGCACGGAGACGTGCTGCAACTCAGAGGAGCCTGGAAAACATTATGCTAACTGAGAAAAACCAGACATAAAAGGTCGCATATTGCATGATTCCATTTATAGGAAATGCCCAGAACAGGCAAATCCATAGAGATAGAATGCAGATTGGTGGCTCCCAGGGACAGAGGAGGAGGGAAAGATGGGGAGCAGCTGCTTAATGCATGCAGGGTTTCTTTTGGGGGATGATGAAAATGTTTTGAAAGTAGATAAGGGTGATGGTCGTATAACATTGTGAACATGCTCCATGCCATGGAATGGTTCATTTAAAAATGGTTAGTGGGCGGGCTCGGTGGCTCAGCCTATAATCCCAGCACTTTGGGAGGCCAAGGTGAGTGGATTGCCTGAGTCCACCGGTTCGAGACCCACCCGGGCAACTTGGCGAGACCTCATCTCTACAATAAATCAAAAATCAGCCGGGCGAGGTAGAGCGCACCTGTGGTTCCAGCTACTTGGAAGACTGAGGCAGAAGGATCACCTGAGCCCAGCATGTCGAGGCTGCAGTGGCCGGGAGTGTGCCACTGCACTCCAGCTGGGCAACAAAGTAAGACTCCAACTCAAAAAAATAAAATAAAATAAAAATGGTTAGTTTTCAGCCAGGTGCAGTGGCATACACCTGTAATCCCAGCACTCTGGGAGGCAGAGGCGAGAGAATTGTCTGAGCCCAAGGGTTTGAGACCAGCCTAGGCAACTTGGCAAGACCTCATCTCTACAATAAATCAAAAAATTAGCCAGGCATATTGGTACGCACTCATGGTTCCAGCTACTTGGAAGGCTGAAGCAGAAGGATTGACTGAGCTCAGCAGGTTGAGGCTGCAGTGGCTGTGAACATGCCACTGCACTCCAGGTTGGGTGACAGAGTGAGATTTCAACTAAAAAAAAGGTTGGTTTTATGCATGTGAATTTCACTTCAATTAAAAACAGACACATTTCTCCATTTCCCAGTATCATCTTCCTTCTGGTCACTATGGTAAAGGCCCTCCTTGGTTCGCCACTGTTCCTTCTTCTGCCCTGCAGAGATCTTGCTCTACCATTTATCCTCTCTCAAACCCAAACTCTCCCTCTCTCCTGTATCTTCAAACTCCCATTTTTCTTCCCATTGCAATGTCACCATGCTCTGTCCTCTCTCTCCACTCCACACCCACCTCTGTTCCTGCCCTACCTCTCCACTCATTCATAGAAAGATTCTAGAATGAGATGTCCCCTTCCTCTTCTCCATCCACTCCTGAACTCCCAGAGGCATTATGGCCTCAGGCTCCACCCCCACTGAACTGACTGCTTCACTAGATATAATTCCTGGCACCCTGTAGCTCCCAGCCTAGCTTTCCCTTGCTCTCAGAAGCTTTCATTGGCTCCCCCAAGTGTGGAATGAGTTCTTCTGTGTGTCCTAGAACATGTCTCATTCCTGTAATCCCAGCACTTTGGAAGGGCAAGGTGGGAGGACTGCTTGAGCCCAGGAGTTTGACACCAGCCTGGGCAATATAATGAGACTTCATCTCTACAAAAAATAGAAAAATTAGCCGGCCATGGTGGCACGCACCTATAGTCCCAGCTACTTGGAAGCTGCCCACTTGAACTAGAGCACCTGTCATTTTCCACTGTGGCTGCCTGTTCATACACCCGAATTCCCTCTAAGATGGTCAACCACTGAAGGGACACAGCTGCATCTTACAAATGCTGCACACAGAGTTCTGGGAAGCACTTAGTATGTAGTATTATTGGATTTATCCCCTGCACCCTTCCAGGTGTCCCAGCAACACTAATCAAATAATCCTTCCTTGCCTTCTTGTTCTAAAATATTAAATATTATATTCTTATATTTAGCTGAGTTTATTTCTGGACCTTTTATTCTGTCCCCATACTTATTTGTTTTGAGCTCCCAGAAACCTATTTTAAATATTACATTTTTAATAATTTTAGCATAAATGCTTCCTCTTTGACTTTTAAAATAAATTTTGGAATCCTTTTGTATACTTCCACTAGAAAGTCTCTTAGCTTTTTTATTGTGATTATATTAAGCCTAATAAATATCTCAGATAAAAATCGTCTTTCAATAACATTTAGCTTTTCAATATGAAGCATAGTACATTTATTTATTCACATTTTTATTTATATCATCCAATAATTTTTTATATTGTTTTCTTTCTATAGTTTCTGTATTTCTCAAGTGGGTGCTGAGTGATTCTTTCATTATTTTGCTTTGTAACTTCTTTATATATTATATATATTCCATTGTGTGTATAAAATATTTCATAATAAAAAAAGATTCTAGTCATCTCTCAAGTATTTATTTCCTTGTAATAAAATACTTTTATTGAATTTGGAAAAGTGATTCTCTTTTTAATAATTTCCTTCAAGTTTTTTTATTGCAGTGTATTCAAGATGCTTCTTTGGATATATTTAGTTGATATCTAATAAGGTATGATATTGTGTCCTCTGAAAAGAATGACATCCTAGACTCTCTTTCCAATGTTGTACTTCCCTTAATTATTTTTTCATGCCCAATTACATTTTCTGGTTTTTGTATTGCTTCAATCACCCATCCCATCCGACTAAGATATAGAAAAATAAAAACAAGGGCTCTGATGGGCGTGTAATCTAAACTTAGTCAAAGGTGAAAAGAGAGTTGAGATTCTGTGGATTCTTTACTGACAATGGTGCAAAAGAGGAGTGTTCCCAGATGAAGGTCAGGTAGTTGTTAGGGAAGCCGTTCTTCCATTTTAGCTGATACAGACACGATCAGCTGCATCTTGCAAATGCTGCACACAAAGTGCTGGGAAACACTTAGTATGTCGTATAAATGGATTAAATGTGGTCAAATCCACATTTAATTTTGACGAGAAGATCAGTCTTTTCTAGGAAATCAAAACACTGGGAAGCACACAAATGTGATTCTAGGATTTCATTTTTATACTAAATGCTCTGTGATATTGATAGTCAAAAATGCTTGTTCTTTAAGTTATACTTTTAATTAATTTCTAAATTAAGAAAAATAGACAAGCTATCTTCCAGCAATATATACCTCGTGTCTGTTTCAAAGTTCTGCCTATACACACTCTCCTAAGGAGTACCTAATCTGCATACTCACCTAATTTGCATTCCTCTCTGTGCCTCAGTTTCCTTAAAAAGTCATTGGACTGGCTGGGTGCAGTGGTTCATTCCCGTAATCCCAGCATTTTGGAAAGCCAAGGCAGGAGGATTGCTTGAGCCCAGGAGTTTGAGACCAGCCTGGGCAACAGAGTGAGACCTCAGCTCTACAAAAAAATAGAAAAATTAACCTGGCACTGTGGCATGTTTCTGTGGTCCCAGCAACTTGAGAGGTTGAGGAGGGAGGATTGCTTGTGTCCAGAAGGTTGAGACTGCAGCGAGCCCGGATCATGCCACTGCACTCTAGCCTGGGTGACAAAGTGAGACCCTGTCTCCAAAAAAAAGTCATTGGACTAGATGACTGTCTTGGAGTTGTGGGACTGTTGGTATATGTTGAAAACACACTTCCTATTGGTATTGGCTTAATCGATTAATCAGTTGATTGATTAAAGGATTTTCCGATGATACCAAAACAGGGACAGGTGTTTCTATAGGTGTAGTTTTCAGGAGTTGATGAAAAGTCATGCTAGGAGGTACAGTTGAGGCTCACTAGAGCTAGACGTTTAAGGCCAGTTGTTTCTTCTAAAAACAAGTGCAGAGGTCCAGGATTACAGAAATGATGAACCAAACAGCTTCTTAAACACCACCTCTTTTGAGATACCTTTTTTTTTTTTTCAGTTGGAGTCTAACTCTGTCGCCCAGACTGGAGTGCAGTGGCCGCTCCCGGTCACCTCAGCCTCAACCTGCTGGGCTCCAACGATCCTTCCGCCTTAGCCTTCCGAGTAGCCGGAATTACAGGCATGCGCCACCACGCCTGGCTGATTTTTTGATTTATTGTAGAGATGAGGTCTCACTGCCCAGGCTGGTCTCGAACCCACGGGCTCAGACAATCCGCTCACCTCAGCCTGAGATACCTTTACCATTGACCTTGAACAGAGAACTTCACCTCCTTTCCTGAATGCTACTTTGCATACAACACAATCTCTGCACCTTTCACTCCACACCGGAATTGTCTCTTTACCTGAGACCATCAGCGCTCTGCAGTGTGGCACCATGGCTTGTAGTCTCTCTGTCAGGCTGTAAACCTTCAGCAATCACAGAAGGCTGCCTAGAGAACTTTTGCTGCATAAGTGAGAGAGAGCAAGTGGGAGAGAAAATGAAGTGAAACGGCCATTCTGTGGTCCAGAGCCGCACTGTCCAATACAGTAGCCACCAGCCACATGTGGCCACTTAAATTAAAATTCGTTGAAACTAAATGCAATTAAACAGTCACGTCCTCCATCCCAGTAGTCATGTCTCAAGTGCTCAGCAGTCATAAGTGGCCAGTGGCTACCATATTGGACAGCACAGATTATAGAACATTTCCATCATCAGTGCTGGTCCAAAGGAAACTCTTATTTTTATTATGCACAACATGTACACACACACAAACACACATAGTTAGAGGGACTCTCCAGTGGTTTTTAAATATGGATACCCTCACCACATCCTCCCCACAACTCCCATATACCTGTACCCCCAACCCCTCCCCAGTACCTGAACAAGACTGTAGGTTGCAATGGAAAAGCCAGGATTCTGAAGCAGGCTCCTACCCAACCGGCTGTCATAACCTCCAGGTCTCAGTTTCCTCATCTGCAAAATCAGAATAGAATCACATTGTCTGTCTGCAGTGAAGTTACAAGGAGGGTCATCTCACCCAACAGCTTTCGTTGCACATCATTATCAGCTCACGCATCTCTTGACAGGGGAAGGAGAAAATGCCAGAGGGAGTTAAAGGGGACAGCTCCATTCCTAGACCCCTTTCACTCCCTATTTCAAACCCTCTTTGCGAACAAAAAGCAAGATTCTGCCACCGCAACCTTAAACAGGGTTTCATTTCTTTTCCAGACAATACGCCTTTCATTGTATCTCCATTACTCTCTACTTTGGATTTATGAAGGGAAACCCCCATGTCTCATGTGATAAATCATCTTTATTTATTTAAGGTTAGGAAGGGGCCAAAAAGCAGATGGACCCAAACAGGGTGTGACCACCACAGACGCCTGCCTGGAGAACCCTGGAGGAGACCACGGGTCCCTGCGGATTCCAAAACACTCTTTGTAGGGTGCTGTTTGCTCAGATGTTTTTTCAAGTGTGCTGTGTGTCCCTGGAGCTTGATCAATCTCTGCTCAGCCATCACTGCTGAAGGTCTGCTCCCTCCAGGCAGATGTCTGACCAGGGAGGTGACAGTCCCCTTTAGCCAGAATAGCTATGCTCAGACGTTGTCAAACCCTCCCGTTCCCTTTTTCGGAAACAATAAGCCATGGTTAATGTCTGCAGAGAGTGTGGGGTCAGAAAACCCCCGGGGCGATAGCTGAATTCTTAATAAAAATTCAAGACGGCCCAAGATTCCAGGCAGCAGCTTCTATGAATGGGAGATTTTCTGTGAAAAAGATCTCAGAATTTTACTCAACAGCAAATACCCTATGAACCAAGAACGGTCACAGTCTTGGGCTGAACAAACAGAAGGGACAGCACATCAAGACAGCAATTGTTCCTCTACGCTTGATACTGGGACAATAAAACCAGTGCACCAGTGCAGGGGTGGTGGCAACACCTTGGGAGGGTCAGGGGAAATCTCATCTAAAGGAAAGTGGCAAAGATGGTCAGAAACCATTATCTCTGGATGTGGAAAAAAAAAAAATCTTAGTTGAGATTGCACTGGGCAGAATAAGGATTCAAGTCCTACCAAGCTGAAATTATGATGATCTCAACCCATAGAATGCGATCTGGCAGCTTTCGGTAGAAAGTTCTGCTGTTGCTCTCCAAAAATATGTATTTGTAAAAGTAGATGTCTGAGAGTTTCAGATGACCACAAGTCATCATAATGCAACAACAGCACTACTTGAATATTAAAAACAGGAATTTTTTTTGAGTCAGGATCTTACTCTGTCATCCAGGCTAGAGTTCACAATCACAGATCACTACGACCTTGACCTCCTGGGCCCAGAAAATCTTTCCACCTCAGCCTCTTGAGTAGCTAGGACTAAAGGCACACACCACCATGTCCAGCTAATTTTTTAAATTTTTTGTAGATGGTCTTGCTATGTTGCCCAGGCTGGCCTCAAACTCCTGGGCTCAAGAGATCCTTCTGCCTTAGCCCCCGCAAAGTGCTGGGATTTCAAGCATGAGCCACCACACTTAGCTAAAAAAATAAGATCTCAAAAGACAATACTGATATGGGGTGAGTGGGGTAGCTAACAGAGTTCCTGTAAGCTGCATTCATGTCAACTATGTCTAGAGAACACTGAAAACCAAGCATCTTTTTTTAAAAAAATTTTATTATAAAGATGTGGGGTACAATTCAGTGTTAAGTATATAAACACTGATCATGCAGGTACCCTTGTTGATGAGATACGGTTCTCCCTCCCCTACGAGTTTCTCTCAACTACCAATCCCACCCCGCCCACTTCCCTGGTAGTTTCCCACTACTGCCAATCGCTTTCTTATAGCATTATAATTGTTCAAGGTCCACTTATGAGTGAGAACATATAGTACTCTGTTCTTTGTTTCTGTGA